>NC_091193.1:2587172-2757550 GCF_040958095.1 Procambarus clarkii | reverse complement strand
TGTGCTTCCCTGTGATGGAAGCAGTGTTGTGCTTCCCTGTGATGGGAGCAGTGTTGTGCTTCCCTGTGATGGAAGCAGTGTTGTGCTTCCCTGTGATGGGAGCAGTGTTGTGCTTCCCTGTGATGGGAGCAGTGTTGTGCGTCCTTGTGATGGCAGCAGTGTTGTGCTTCCCTGTGATGGCAGCAGTGTTGTGCTTCCCTGTGATGGAAGCAGTGTTGTGCTTCCCTGTGATGGCAGCAGTGTTGTGCTTCCCTGTGATGGCAGCAGTGTTGTGCTTCCCTGTGATGGAAGCAGTGTTGTGCTTCCCTGTGATGGGAGCAGTGTTGTGCTTCCCTGTGATGGCAGCAGTGTTGTGCTAAGCAGATACATCCCGGCCCAAAAGGAAAATCCGAGAAACAAAAGAAGAATCCATGGTATAATAGGGCATGTATGGAAGCTAAGAAACTGAACAAAAGGGCATGGAGGAACTTCCGGAATAACAGAACAACAGAAAGCAGAGAGAGATTCCAGAGAACCAGGAATGAGTATGTCAGGGTGAGAAGAGAAGCAGAGAAAAGTTATGAAAATGATATAGCAAATAAAGCCAAGACCGAACCAAAGCTACTCCACAGTTACATCAGACGGAAAACAACAGTGAAAGAACAGGTAGTGAAACTTAGAACATGCGAGGACAGGTATACAGAGAATGACAAAGAGGTGTGTGATGAACTCAACAAGAGGTTCCAAGAGGGTCTTCACAACAGAACAAGGTGAGGTCACTGTGCTAGGAGAAAGGGACGTAAACCAGGCGGCCTTGGAAGAGTTTGAAATTACGAGAGAGGAGGTCAAGAGACACCTGCTGGATCTGGATGTTAAAAAGGCTGTTGGTCCAGACGGGATCTCGCCATGGGTACTGAAAGAGTGTGCAGAGGCACTTTGCTTGCCACTCTCCATAGTGTATTGTAGGTCACAGGAGACGGGAGACCTACCAGAAATATGGAAGATGGCGAATGTGGTCCCAACATACAAAAAGGGCGACAGGCAAGAGGCACTGAACTACAGGCCAGTATCCTTGACTTGTATACCATGCAAGGTGATGGAGAAGATCGTGAGAAAAATCCTGGTAGCACATCTGGAGAGAAGGGACTTCGTGACAAATCGACAACATGGGTTCAGGGATGGTAAATCTTGCCTGACAGGTTTAATAGAATTCTATGACCAGGTGACACAGATTAAGCAAGAAAGAGAGGGCTGGGCGGACTGCATTTTCTTGGATTGTCGGAAAGCCTTTGACACAGTACCGCATAAGAGGCTGGTACATAAGCTGGAGAGACAGGCAGGTGTAGCTGGTAAGGTGCTCCAGTGGATAAGGGAGTACCTAAGCAATAGGAAGCAGAGAATTACGGTGACGGGTGAGACCTCTGATTGGCGTGAAGTCACCAGTGGAGTCCCACAGAGCTCTGTACTCGGTCCTATCTTGTTTCTGATATATGTAAATGATCTCCCGGAGGGTATAGTTTCATTTCTCTCAATGTTTGCGGACGATGCCAAAATTATGAGAAGGATTAAGACAGAAGAGGACTGTTTGAGGCTTCAAGAAGACCTAGACAAACTGAAGGAATGGTCGAACAAGTGGTTGTTAGAGTTCAACCCAACCAAATGTAATGTAATGAAGATAGGTGTAGGGAGCAGGAGGCCAAATACAAGGTATCATCTGGGAGAGGAAATCCTTCAGGAGTCAGAGAAAGAAAAAGACTTGGGAGTTGATATCACGCCAGATTTGTCTCCTGCAGCACATATCAAGAGGATAACATCAGCGTCATATGCCAGGCTGGCCAACATACGAACGGCATTCAGAAATTTGTGTAAAGAATCATTCAGAACTTTGTATACCACATATGTCAGGCCAATCCTGGAGTATGCAGCCCCAGCATGGTGTCCATATCTAGTCAAAGATAAGACTAAACTGGAAAAGGTTCAAAGATTTGCCACCAGACTAGTACCCGAGCTGAGAGGTATGAGCTACGAGGAGAGACTGCGGGAATTGAACCTCACTTCGCTGGAAGACAGAAGAGTTAGGGGGGACATGATCACCACATTCAAGATCCTCAAGGGAATTGACAGGGTTGATAAAGACAGACTGAAACACAAGGGGCACACGCACTAGGGGACACAGGTGGAAACTGAGTGCCCAAATGAGCCACAGAGATATTAGAAAGAACTTTTTTAGTGTCAGAGTGGTTGACAAATGGAATGCATTAGAAAGTGATGTGGTGGAGGCTGACTTCATACACAGTTTCAAGTGTAGATATGATAGAGCCCAATAGGCTCAGGAATCTGTACACCTGTTGATTGACAGTTGAGAGGCGGGACCAAAGAGCCAGAGCTCAACCCCTGCAAGCACAACTAGGTGAGTACAACTAGGTGAGTACGCGCACACATACACACACACACACACACACACACACACACACACCACACACACACACACACACACACACACACACACACACACACACACACACACACACACACACACACACACACACACACACACACACACACACACACACACATTGACCCACGAAGACTGCCCAAATATGAATACCATCATCCGCACCAGTTGGTGTTCCCAGGCAGGTCACTCATCCAAGTACTAACCAAATTCAACGTTTCTTAACTTGGCTGATGTGGTGAGAAGCAGTGTTCTCAAGGTGCAAAAATGTAAAAAAAAAAGTCAAAGTAAGGCTGTTGCTATTATATACAAATAGTAGCCAATCACATGTCAGTGAGTTAGGGAATGAGTGGGTCAAGATAATGGTAACTGTGGCGGAGGATACTCACACATACCAGCTAATTCTCTATTAATGATAGTGCTTATAGCAACTATTTAGTCAACATGTAACCAACAACAAATGGACTGTTGCTCCAAAATGGAAATGTTGGCATGCTATTGATTTCGCACAAATTGCATACAAATGCCACCCACTTACCGGTAATTAAACAACCTAAGCAAAACTCTTCAAAGAATAAATGACTAATCTTAGGCTCTCCTAATCTCATAATAAAGATATGCTCTCTTAGGCTTCATTTAGTTAATAAATGTAACATCATTGACTCGGGGGACAGGCAGATTATATATACACATGTTAGGCTTATAACACCTACCCCCACAAGGTCCACCTAGTGACTAACCCTCGCTAACTCACCAGGATGCAAGTAGCTCACTAACTCCTCGATACCTATTTACTACTAAGTGAATAGAGGCATTAAGTGAAAGAAAACGCTACCAACAATAACAACCCTGTCCGACCGGGATTCGAACCCTTGAATCCCCGATTGTCAGTCGTGAAGGAACAAGTCATTCATTTATGTGTACTCACCTATTTGTGGCAGCAGGATCGAGCATTAATCTTGGAGTGAGTCCTTTTAGCCGTCGGTTGTTTAAAGCAGTGACTCCTGGCTTATTTCCCAACCTAACCTAAACCTAATCCTAACCTATAATCTAAACTAACCTAAAACCTAAGCTAACCTCTAACTTAAACTAACCTAAACCTAATCCTAACCTATAATCTAAACTAACCTAAAACATAAGAACATAAGAACATAAGAACAAAGGCAACTGCAGAAGGCCTGTTGGCCCATACGAGGCAGCTCCTATTTATAACCACCCAATCCCACTCATATACTTGTCCAACCCGTGCTTGAAACAATAAGAACATAAGAACATAAGAACAAAGGTAACTGCAGAAGGCCTATTGGCCCATACGAGGCAGCTCCTATTCTATAACCACCCAATCCCACTCATATACTTGTCCAACCCGTGCTTGAAACAATCGAGGGACCCCACCTCCACAATGTTACGCGGCAATTGGTTCCACAAATCAACAACCCTGTTACTGAACCAGTATTTACCCAAGTCTTTCCTAAATCTAAACTTATCCAATTTATATCCATTGTTTCGTGTTCTGTCCTGTGTTGATACTTTTAATACCCTATTAATATCCCCCCGGTTATGTCCATTCATCCACTTGTAAACCTCTATCATGTCACCCCTAACTCTTCGCCTTTCCAGTGAATGCAACTTAAGCTTTGTTAATCTTTCTTCATATGAAAGATTTCTAATTTGGGGAATTAACTTAGTCATCCTACGCTGGACACGTTCAAGTGAATTTATATCCATTCTATAATATGGCGACCAAAACTGAACTGCATAATCTAAATGGGGCCTAACTAGAGCAAGATATAGCTTGAGAACCACACCAGGTGTCTTGTTACTAACGCTGCGATTAATAAATCCAAGTGTCCGATTTGCCTTATTACGAACATTTATGCATTGATCCTTTTGTTTTAAATTCTTACTAATCATAACTCCCAGATCCCTTTCGCAATCCGACTTCGCAATCACAACACCATCTAGCTCGTATCTTGTAACTCTATCATCATTACCTAACCTCAGAACTTTACATTTATCAGCATTAAACTGCATCTGCCAATCCTTTGACCATTTCAAAACCCTATCTAGATCAACTTGAAGTGATAGTGAGTCCTCCTCCGAATTAATTTCCCTACCGATTTTCGTATCATCGGCAAATTTGCAAATGTTGCTACTCAAACCTGAATCTAAATCATTTATATATATTATAAACAACAGAGGTCCCAGGACAGAGCCTTGAGGCACTCCACTTACAACATTTTCCCACTCTGACTTGATTCCATTTATACTAACTCTCTGTTTCCTTTGGTATAGCCATGCCCTAATCCAGCTTAATATAGCACCCCCAATACCATGAAACTCTATTTTTTTAATCAGTCTTTCATGTGGCACTGTATCAAAAGCTTTGCTAAAGTCAAGGTATACAACATCGCAATCCTTACCACTATCAACTGCCTCAACAATGCTAGAATAAAAAGATAACAAATTTGTTAAACATGAACGGCCATTTATAAAACCATGTTGAGACTCAATTATTAATTTATGTTTTTCAAGATGAAGACGAATTTTATTTGCTATTATAGATTCGAGTAACTTTCCCACAATAGACGTTAGGCTAATTGGTCGATAGTTAGACGCAAGTGATCTATCTCCTTTCTTAAAAACTGGTATCACATTAGCAACTTTCCAAAACTCTGGCACTCTGCCTGACTCTATTGATTTATTAAATATGGTTGACAGTGGGTCACAAAGCTCCTCTTTGCATTCTTTAAGCACCCTGGCAAACACTTCATCCGGCCCTGGGGATTTGTTTGGTTTGAGTTTTACTATTTGTTTAAGAACATCCTCCCTGGTAACTGCTAAACTCGTCAACCTGTCCTCGTCCCCACCCACATAGACTTGTTCGGCTGAAGGCATATTGTTAAGTTCCTCTTTAGTAAATACAGATGCAAAATATTTATTAAAAATACTACTCATCTCTTCATCACTATCTGTTATTTGACCTGTCTCAGTTTTTAATGGACCTATCCTTTCCCTAGTCTTAGTACGATATAACTGAAAAAACCCTTTAGGATTTGTCTTTGCTTGCCCTGCTATGCGAACTTCATAGTTTCTTTTTGCTTTCCTTATCTCTTCATGTGGCACTGTATCAAAAGCTTTGCTAAAGTCAAGGTACACAACATCACAATCCTTACCACTAGCAACTGCCTCAACTATGCTAGAATAAAAAGATAACAAATTTGTTAAACATGAACGGCCATTTATAAAACCATGTTGCGACTCAATTATTAATTTATGTTTTTCAAGATGAAGACGAATTTTATTTGCTATTATAGATTCGAGTAACTTTCCCACAATAGACGTTAGGCTAATTGGTCGATAGTTAGACGCAAGTGATCTATCTCCTTTCTTAAAAACTGGTATCACATTAGCAACTTTCCAAAACTCTGGCACTCTGCCTGACTCTATTGATTTATTAAATATGGTTGACAGTGGGTCACAAAGCTCCTCTTTGCATTCTTTAAGCACCCTGGAAAACACTTCATCCGGCCCTGGGGATTTGTTTGGTTTGAGTTTTACTATTTGTTTAAGAACATCCTCCCTGGTAACTGCTAAACTCGTCAACCTGTCCTCGTCCCCACCCACATAGACTTGTTCGGCTGAAGGCATATTGTTAAGTTCCTCTTTAGTAAATACAGACACAAAATATTTATTAAAAATACTACTCATCTCTTCATCACTATCTGTTATTTGACCTGTCTCAGTTTTTAATGGACCTATCCTTTCCCTAGTCTTAGTACGATATAACTGAAAAAAAACCTTTAGGATTTGTCTTTGCTTGCGCTGCTATACGAACTTCATAGTTTCTTTTTGCTTTCCTTATCTCTTTTTTAACATTTCTAACCAGTTGTACGAATTCCTGTTCTAAAGTGACCTCCCCATTTTTAATCCTTTTGTACCAAGCTCTCTTTTTACCTATAAGGTTCTTCAAATTCTTTGTTATCCACTTTGGGTCATTAGTATTCGATCTATTCAATTTGTATGGTATACTACGTTCCTGTGCTTTGTTTAGAATATTCTTAAATAAGTTATATATTGAATCCACATCGAAATCCCCATTTACGTCACCTATCACCTATAACAACCCTGTCCGACCGGGATTCGAACCCTTGAATCCCCGATTGTCAGTCGTGAAGGAACAAGTCATTCATTTACGTGTACTCACCTATTTGTGCCAGCAGGATCGAGCATTAATCTTGGAGTGAGTCCTTTTAGCCGTCGGTTGTTTAAAGCAGTGACTCCTGGCTTATTTCCCAACCTAACCTAAACCTAATCCTAACCTATAATCTAAACTAACCTAAAACCTAAGCTAACCTGTAACTTAAACTAACCTAAAACCTAACCTAACCTATATTGTAAACTAACCTAAAACCTAAGCTAACCTGTAACTTAAACTAACCTAAACCTAATCCTAACCTATAATCTAAACTAACCTAAAACCTAAGCTAACCTGTAACTTAAACTAACCTAAACCTAATCCTAACCTATAATCTAAACTAACCTAAAACCTAACCTAACCTAACTGCCTAATGGAGTTAATATTCTTATTATTTATAACCTATAGTTATCAAAGGTATATAAAGGTTATTTAAGGAACAAGTTTATATTTTATATATTATATTTATTTATATATTATATAATATATTTTATATTTTATAATAATATTTTATAATAATATTTTTATAATAATATTTTATAATAATTTTCTTTAATATAGTTTTAAATTTTTTTTAATAAATTTTAAATTTTCTTAAAAAAATTTAATAAATATTTAATATAATTTAATATATTAAAGTTATAAAGGTTTATAAAGTAATGGTTGATTAGGTTAGGTTAATTTAGGTTAGTTAGGTTTATATATTTTAGTTATATACTTTTAATTTAATCCATTTATTTTTTAATCCATTATTATTTTATTATTATTATTATTATTTTAATCCATTATTATTTAATCCATTTATTTATTAATTCATTTTATTCATTCATTTATTATTAATTTAATCCATTTAAGTAATAAATAAACTCCATTTAAATTTAGACTCTAAGTCTAAATCTAAGTCTACTTAGACTAGATTAAACTAGACTAGACTAGAAAAAACTAGATTTTTAACTCCAATTAAATTGGAGTTAAATTAATTTAAAATGATTTATTTTTATCAAGAAAATAAAATTGTAATTTAATTATATCCTCCCTCCCACCCTTCCTTCCTCCCTTCCTCTCTCCCTCCCTTCCTCCCTTCCTCTCTCCCTCCCTTCCGTCCCTCTGTTACCTGTGACACGAAGTTATCCGCGTATCTTAGGGATTTCCGTGTATCTTAGGGATTTCCGTGTATCTTAGGGATTTAGGGTTATCAATGGGGTTTTGGGTCCAGGAAGCCATTTGTGTCCCCTCAAATTGCCTCCCTTATCCCCACCCACCTAGTTTCGAATCCCGTATCACACGGATTCACCAATCACACGGAAATGTATCCGTGTGACAATCTGTGATCTGTGATTGTCTGTGATACACGGACATGTTTCCATGGATACACGGACATGTGTATCCATGGGGTTCTGGGTCCAGGAAGCAATTTGTGTCGACCCAAATTGCCTCCCTTCTCCCCACCTGAAATCCAGGTGGATTGAAAGACCTGACCGAGGTCAGTGGATCCAGGTATCCGTCCGTGGGCCCCCGGATTTCAACCCTTCCCCACATTCCAAGGGGCAGTCAATCAATTTCGGCTATCCAGAGAAACTATCGAAACTGATGCTTCTACAGGAGAGGACATCACAGAAATCTATCTGTGCCCTGTAGTTGCAACCGTTGCGACAGGCTCGAACGCAGGTCTATCCGGATTAAGAACATGTTCTATCCGACTAGGCCACGCTGGAGTTGCCTTCTGAATCAAATTTGGCACCTGTATTTATACCTCGTAGCAAGCGGGGAGAGGTAGTGTCTATTTATAAACAATTGCAATGACTGACATGAAGTTGTGAGTTTGTATTGACAGTTAAAAATAAATGGCAGCGTTATTCGATGAGGTTGCTGTCCAGTGAAGCAGTGTCATGAATGAAAGAATATAGGAGAATTTAGGCTAACTGACTGACATATGTATGTTTAAAAGTGTGTATTAATTAATATTTAGTGTTGTGTGTCCAAAAGAGGCGAACGGTTTGCTGGGAAAATATAGCCTTATCGCCGCCTTTTTCTCTGTTTGACGGGGATTGAGGTGGGGGGGGGGGTAACAGTGGGGGGAGGAAAGGGAGTAGGGATATGGCGGCCACCGTTGGGGGAAGGTTGGTGGTAGGGGGTTCAGGGGAGCTATCGTGGGTAGCTTCCCTGTCCTGTGGGTAGTCATGGGTAGGGGGGGTGAGGGGGGGGGGGAAGGGAGAGATGGCAGTTAGGTATTTAAACTTACTTTTTTGAGATAGGTTATATATGGTAAGGTGTTTAGGACGGAATAAGAAAAGTGTTTGGGGCTGAGTTGAGTATATTAGTTATTGTGATTCATGTTAGAAAGAATGTAGGTGCTTGAAATGTTTAAAGGTTTGTTAATGATTCATTTGTTTAATACTGTATGAATTAACGGTAAGTGAACACTGGAGATTGATATTCAACAGCATATTGAGTGGACAAGTTTAAGCAGGCAGGCAGGCAGGCAGTAATTGTACGGTACTATTCAGTAATTGGCATATTTTCGGTATAAAAAGACGTAATTTCAAACTGCAAATACGTGCAGAGAGCCAGAATTTGGCTCCAAAATATGGCACAAGGGTCGAATTTGGGATGTTTGGGATATTTTGAAAACTGCAGGGGGGGTTTGGGCAAAATGTGACCCATCACCGCTCTCAGTAATTGGCATATTTCGGTATAAAAAGTCGTAATTTCACACTACTAACACGCGCAGAGAGCCAGAATTTGGCTCCAAAGGGGGGGGGGGCAAAATGTGACCCATCGCCGCTCTTAGTAATTGGAATATTTTCGGTGTAAAAAGTCGTAATTTCAAGCTGCGAATACGTACAGAGAGCCAGAATTTGGCTCCAAAATATTGTTCAAGGGTCGAATTTGGGATGTTTGGGATATTTTGAAAACTGCAGGGAGGGTTTAGGCAAAATATGATCCATCGCCGCTTTCAGTAATTGGCATATTTTCGGTTTAAAAAGTCGTAATTTCAAACTGCGAATACGTGCAGAAAGCCAGAATTTGGATTTAAATATGGCTCAAGCGTTTTATTTGGGATGTTTGGGATATTTTAAAAACTACTGGGGGAAGGGGGTTTGGGCAAAATGTGATTAATCGTAGCTCTCAGTAATTGGCAATTTTCGGTATAAAAAGTCGTAATTTCAAACTACTAACACGTGCGAAAGCCAGAATTTGGCTCCAAAATAAGGCTCAAGAGTCAAATTTGGGATGTTTGGGATGTTTTGAAAACTGCGGTGGGGGGGGGGGGGGCAAAATATGACCCATCGCTGCTCTCAGTAATTGGCATATTTTCGGTATAAAAAGTCGTAATTTATACAGCGAATACGTGCAGAGAGGCAGAATTTGGCTCCAAAATATGGCTCAAGGGTTAAATTTGGAATGTTTGGGATATTTTGAAAACTGCAGGAGGGGGGGGGCAAAATGTGACTAATCGTCGCTCTCAGTAATTGTCATATTTTCGGTATAAAAAGTCGTAATATCACATTACTAACAAGTGCAGAGAGCCAGAATTTGGCTCCAAAATATGGTTCATGCGTCGAATTTGGGATGTTTGGGATGTTTTGAAAACTGCGGGAAGGGTTTGGGCAAAATGTGATCCATCGCCGCTCTCAGTAATTGGCATATTTTCGGTTTAAAAAGTCGTAATTTCAAACTGCGAATACTTGCAGAAAGCCAGAATTTGGCTTTAAATATGGCTCAAGCGTTTTATTGGGGATGTTTGGGATATTTAAAAACTGCAGGAGGGGGGGGGGCAAAATGTGATTAATCGTAGCTCTCAATAATTGGCAATTTTCGGTATAAAAAGTCGTAATTTCAAACTACTAACACGTGCAGAAAGCCAGAATATAGCTCCAAAGTATGGCTCAAGGTCGAATTTGGGATGTTTGGTATATTTTGAAAACTGCAGGGAGGATTTGGGCAAAATGTGACCTCATCGCCGCTCTCAGTAATAGGCGTATTTTCGATATATAAAATTGTCATTTAAAACGGTGAATACGTGCTGAGAGCCAGAATTTGGCTCCAAATATTGCTCAAGCGTCGAATTTGGGATGTTTGGGATGTTTTGAAAGTTTCGGTGGTGGGGGGGGAGGGCAAAATGTGACCATCGCCCTCTCAGTAATTGCATATTTTCGGTATAAAAAGTCGTAATTTATACAGCGAATACGTGCAGAGAGGAGAATTTGGCTCCAAAATAAGGCTCAAGCGTTGAATTTGGGATGTTTGGGATATTTTGAAAACTGCAGGGAGGGTTTGGGCAAAATGTGACCCATCGCTGCTCTCAGTAATTGGCGTATTGTCGGTATAAAAAGTCGTTATTCAAACTGCGAATACGTGCAGAGAGCCCTAATTTGGCTCCAGAATATGCTCAAGCGTCGAATTTAGGATGTTTGGGATATTTTGAAAATGCAGGGAGGGTTTGGGCAAAATATGATCCATCGCCGCTTTCAGTAATTGGCATATTTTCGGTATAAAAAGTCGTAATTTCAAACTGCGAATACGTGCAGAGCCAGATTTGGCTCTAAAATACAGCTCAAGGTCATATTTGGGATATTTGGGATATTTTGAAAACTTCAGAGAGGTTTGGGCAAAATGTGACCAATCGCGGCTCCAGTAATTGGCATATATTTGGTAAAAAAAGTCGTAATTTCAAACTGCGAATACGTGCAGAAAGCCAGAATTTTCTCCAAAATATAGCTCAAACGTTGAATTCGGGATGTTTGGGATATTTTGAAAACTGCAGGGGGGGGGGGTTTGGGCAAAATGTGACTCATCGTCACTCTCAGTAATTGTCATATTTTCGGTATAAAAAAGTCGTAATTTCACACTACTAACACGAATGCTTGATCTGATATTTACCCTAAATGAGTGGGATATTAGGGAAGTCAAGATGGAAGCACCCTTGGGTGCTTCCTTTGAGTAGAAAAACTTTGAGTACCTGGTAGAGCTTGGAATTATCCCCCCCCCCCCCCGAAAAAGAACTAGGAAACAAAAGGCTGGCATACCGAAAGGGAAATTATGAGGAGATGAGAAGCTTCCTAAGGGAAATACCTTGGGACACAGTCCTCAGAGCTAAGTCTGTACAAGATATGATGTCTATGTCACCCAAAAGTGTCAGGAGGCAGTAAGCAGATACATCCCGGCCCAAAAGGAAAATCCGAGAAACAAAAGAAGAATCCATGGTATAATAGGGCATGTATGGAAGCAAAGAAACTGAACAAAAGGGCATGGAGGAACTTCCGGAATAACAGAACACCAGAAAGCAGAGAGAGATACCAGAGAACCAGGAATGAGTATGTCAGGGTGAGAAGAGAAGCAGAGAAAAGTTATGAAATGATATTGCAAACAAAGCCAAGACCGAACCAAAGCTACTCCACAGTTACATCAGACGGAAAACAACAGTGAAAGAACAGGTAGTGAAACTTAGAACAGGCGAGGACAGGTATACAGAGAATGACAAAGAGGTGTGTGATGAACTCAACAAGAGGTTCCAAGAGGTCTTCACAACAGAACAAGGTGAGGTCACTGTGCTAGGAGAAAGGGACGTAAACCAGGCGGCCTTGGAAGAGTTTGAAATTACGAGAGAGGAGGTCAAGAGACACCTGCTGGATCTGGATGTTAGAAAGGCTGTTGGTCCAGACGGGATCTCGCCATGGTTACTGAAAGAGTGTGCAGAGGCACTTTGCTTGCCACTCTCCATAGTGTATAGTAAGTCACTGGAGACGGGAGACCTACCAGAAATATGGAAGACGGCGAATGTGGTCCCAATATACAAAAAGGGCGACAGGCAAGAGGCACTGAAGTACAGGCCAGTATCCTTGACTTGTATACCATGCAAGGTGATGGAGAAGATCGTGAGAAAAAACCTGGTAGCACATCTGGAGAGAAGGGACTTCGTGACAAATCGACAACATGGGTTCAGGGAGAGTAAATCTTGCCTGACAGGCTTAATAGAATTCTATGACCAGGTGACACAGATTAAGCAAGAAAGAGGGCTGGGCGGACTGCATTTTCTTGGATTGTCGGAAAGCCTTTGACACAGTACCGAATAAGAGGCTGGTACATAAGCTGGAGAGACAGGCAGGTGTAGCTGGTAAGGTGCTCCAGTGGATAAGGGAGTACCTAAGCAATAGGAAGCAGAGAGTTACGGTGAGGGTGAGACCTCTGATTGGCGTGAAGTCACCAGTGGAGTCCCACAGGGCTCTGTACTCGGTCCTATCTTGTTTCTGATATATGTAAATGATCTCCCGGAGGGTATAGATTCATTTCTCTCAATGTTTGCGGACGATGCCAAAATTATGAGAAGGATTAAGACAGAAGAGGACTGTTTGAGGCTTCAAGAAGACCTAGACAAATTGAAGGAATGGTCGAACAAGTGGTTGTTAGAGTTCAACCCAACCAATGTAATGTAATGAAGATAGGTGTAGGGAGCAGGAGGCCAAATACAAGGTATCATCTGGGAGAGGAAATCCTTCAGGAGTCAGAGAAAGAAAAAGACTTGGGAGTTGATATCACGCCAGACTTGTCTCCTGCAGCACATATCAGGAGGATAACATCAGCGTCATATGCCAGGCTGGCCAACATACGAACGGCATTCAGAAATTTGTGTAAAGAATCATTCAGAACTTTGTATACCACATATGTCAGGCCAATTCTGGAGTATGCAGCCCAGCATGGTGTCCATATCTAGTCAAGGATAAGACTAAACTGGAAAAGGTTCAAAGATTTGCCACCTGACTAGTACCCGAGCTGAGTGGTATGAGCTACGAGGAGAGACTGCGGGAATTGAACCTCACTTCGCTGGAAGACAGAAGAGTTAGGGGGGACATGATCACTACATTCAAGATTCTCAAGGTCATTGATAGGGTAGATAAAGACAGGCTATTTAACACAAGGGGCACACGCACAAGGGGAAACAGGTGGAAACTGAGCGCCCAAATGAGCCACAGAGATATTAGAGAACTTTTTTAGTGTCAGAGTGGTAGACAAATGGAATGCATTAGGAAGTGATGTGGTGGAGGCTGACTTCATACACAGTTTCAAGTATAGATATGATAGAGCCCATTAGGCTCAAGAATCTGTACATCTGTTGATTGACAGTTGAGAGGCGGGAACAAAGAGCCAGAGCTCAACCCCCGCAAACACAACTAGGTGAGTACAACTAGGTGAGTACACGCACACACATACACACACACACAACACACACACACACACACACACACACACACACACACACACACACACACCACACACACACACACACACACGTCTTGTGACCATCGTGTTGGGTGGACGTGGGTTGGGAGCTCCTGGTTCACTAGTGGAGTGGGAGGGGTAATCAGGCAACTTCGAAGTGAAAAAGACTATAAGTGAATGTACAAGTGAATGAAAAAACCTTGGGTTTTGACCAGAGCCATAAGGTAGTGAAGAAAAACAGTTTAATTAGCGTAATTCAAAATAGTTGAGGAAATACTGTGCAGTGTGGAAGCAGACCTCACCGACCTCTGACCGCGTGACCTCACCTCCGGCACCAACCCTTCTTCCACCACGTGGGACGACGATTGGAGATTCACTCACCTATTGTGTTAGCAGATTGTGCAAGGTATTGAGGAGCGCCTTTTTGGCTAGATTGTTACTGCAATGACTAGAAGGGGTTCAAGGTCAATCACCAGCAGGGATGAGGAGGAGGACAGATTTATAGACAAATTAATAGGGAAATTTGTAGAGAGAAGGAGTGATTGGTTGGAGGATCTAATCCAGGGGATTAAAAGTGAGGTATTTCAGCAAATACAGGATGTGGTAGAGAGGCAGAAACAAGAACTTATGCTCTATGTTCAGGAAGAGATTAGGAAGGGAAGAGAGGACTGGGAGAGGGAATGTGCTCGTATCACAAACGAATTAGGAAGGATTAGCAGCATGGCTAAGGATAGAGGATTAGTGGGGGATGGGTTAGTGACTACGGTTGGGATGGGGAATCCCCAGGGGACAGGCTACCAGCATGACAATGAATTACTGAGGAGACGGTCTATTATAATACATGGATTATTCGAATCTAGGGCACCAACAAACAAGAGAGAATAGAAACAGAAAAATACGAATTGCACGAGATATTGAGGTGTATTGGAGCAGAGATGGCAGAACGCGAGGTGGATATCAATCGACGGGTTGGACCTTACAATTGTACCAAGAATAGACCTGTTCTGGTGCAATTCTCCAATGAGGAGGCAGTGGAGTACATAATGAGGACCAAGCATTTACTCAGAGGAAGTGAAACCCATTACAATGTGTTTATAGAGAGGTTTATGACGAAAGATGAGCAAACAGCCCACAAAAATAGATGGCAACAACGACACCGAACTAGCCTCTCAGGTAGTCTCACCTCCCAGGTCACATCCCAGGTCACCTCCCAGGCCACCTCCCAGGTCACCTCCCAGGTCGCATCCTCCCCAACTCAGCCCTCCTATACATCCCCCTGCCTCAGCCTCCCAAAACCCCCCTGTCCCTTCCACATTTGCACCTCCACAACGATTCCCCTGCCCCTGCTACATCACACCTGTCAGCGACCCCAGTGGGTCAAGCCATGCCCTCCCCAAACCCAACTTCCCATCCCCCCTCCCCAAAAACCCTTTCCTACTCCCCTGCCCCTTCTACCCCATTGACTTCAATTCCATCTACTCCATCCCAGCTTCCACTGCACCCCTCTTCCACTCACCCCCAAACCCCACCCAACCCTCACCCCTCCTATGCACCTCCAGCCCACATTTAACCCCCTCACCTTGTGACCCCCTAACACCTTCCCCCATCTCCCTCTTCCCCTCTTCTACCCCAAAACTCCCACCTACCCCCGATTCCCCCCTAACTAATATACCCTCTCTTCCACTCCCAGCACCCATGCTCCATTCTCATCTCAGCTCTCCGCCCTCAGTATCCCTCTTCCCCCCAACCTCTCAACCTCTATCTGACTCTCAGTCTCACTCTATTTCTCAACCCCCCTATGCTATTCAGACCCCTAACTTTCAGACCCATTATGCCCTTCCTACCCCCCTAGATGCCCAGACCCCATTCGCCTACCAGGCACTCCCAGGCACCCCCCTAGCACCCCCCCACTCACCCCCACAGCCCCCTTGCCCCCCAGACACCCCCCAGTTCCCCCCAGACCCCTGGTGAAAGGGGGAATTCTGACACCCGAGTTTCCAAGAAGAGTCTCAAGGTTTGGTACACCAATGCTGATGGGGTAGCCAATAAAGCAGAAGAGATAAAAGAAAGAGTTAGTGAGGCAGACCCAGACATAGTGGCAATAGTGGAAACTAAAATAAATGGCATGATCTCGGATGCAATCTTTCCAGAGGGGTACCAGGTGATAAGAAAAGAAAGGACACAGAGACAGGGAGGAGGAGTGGCACTACTAATAAAGCGGAAATGGAAGTTTGATGAGCTGGAAAATCCGGGTACCAATGAAAGCACAAGCTTCATACATGGAACTCTGACAGTGGATGGGAAGAAGATTGTAATCTTGATACTCTACAATCCCCCACAAAACAGTAGAAGGCCCAGGCAGGAGTACGAGGACAGCAACAAGACATGTATGGATGAACTGCAGAGGGCAGCAACTTTAGCGCATAGAATGAGAGCGAAGCTGCTGGTCATGGGGGACTAAATCACGGAGAGATAGATTGGGAAACGAGGAATCCCCATGGCGGGGAGGAGACCTGGGGAGCGAAGCTGGTAGACGTTATTGACAGGAATTTCCTAACACAGCATGTGAAAGAAGATACTAGGGAAAAGGAGGGGATACGCCCAGCCTATTAGATCTCATTATCACTCAGAATGTAGAAGACATCGAGCAGTTGGAACATGAAATACCACTAGGAGCTAGTGACCATTGTGTCCTAGTCTTTGACTACATGATGGAGCTTAAAATTGTGACCAAAGGACAAGAGGTCCGGGAACGGAGACTTGATTACAGAAAAGGGGACTACAGAAGGATAAGGGACTACCTGGGAGAAGTGCAGTGGGAGGAAGAACTTAGAGGAAAAACAGTGCAAGGTATGATGAACCAAGTCATATTGAAATGCAAGGAGGCTGAAGATAGATTTATTCCAACAATAAAGGAAAAAAGCAGGAGGGAATATAATAACCCATGGTTTAATAGACAGTGTCAGGAAGCAAAGGTGAGAAGCAGGAGGGAGTGGAGGAAGTACAGAAGACAAAGGACAGAGGACAACAGGATTAGATGTAACAGAGCTAGGAATGATTACATTAACATAAGACGAGTGTCGGAAAGAAATTATGAGAACGATATTGCAGTCAAAGCGAAAAAGCAACCAAAATTACTACATAGCCATATAAGAAGGAAGATGTCGGTAAATGACCAAGTGACAAGACTGAGGAAAACAGAAGGGGCATATACAGAAAGCGACAAGGAAATCTGCGAGGTACTGAATGCAAAATTCCATGGAGTGTTCACAACCGAGCCTGAGCAGCTCCCATTGTTAGAAGAGATTACCCAAGATGAAAGACTATCAGATATAGAGGTGACAGCAGAGGATGTAATGAAACAGTTGACAACACTGGATGCAAATAAAGCTGTTGGACCAGACAAAGTATCACCGTGGATACTTAAAGAGGCAGCGCAGGCTCTCAGCGTGCCTCTGGCAATGATCTTTAATGAGTCACTTATGTCGGGAGAATTGCCCAGTTGCTGGAAGGAGGCAAATGTCGTACCGATTTTCAAAAAGGGTGATAGGGAGGAGGCACTTAACTACAGACCCGTATCACTGACAAGCATCCCCTGCAAAATACTTGAAAGAATAATTAGGCTAAGACTTGTTGAGCACCTGGAGAGCATTGGGTTTGTAAACAAGCACCAACATGGGTTCTGGACAGGGAAATCATGCCTAACAAACCTTTTAGAATTCTATGATAAAGTAACAAGGATAAGGCAGGACAGAGAAGGCTGGGCAGACTGCATATTTCTTGACTGCCAAAAGGCCTTTGATACGGTACCGCACATGAGACTGCTATACAAACTTGAGAGGCAGGCAGGAGTAAGCGGAAAGGCCCTAGTATGGGTGAAGAACTACCTAACAGGAAGGAGCCAGAGGGTAATGGTAAGGGCGAAAAGTCGGACTGGCGAACAGTAACAAGTGGAGTACCTCAAGGATCGGTGCTGGGACCAATCCTCTTTCTAATTTACGTAAATGATATGTTTACAGGAGTGGAATCATACATGTCAATGTTTGCAGATGACGCAAAATTAATGAGAAGAGTTGTGACAGACGAGGATTGTAGGATCCTCCAAGAGGACTTAAACAGGCTGCAGAGATGGTCAGGAAATGGCTACTGGAGTTTAACACCAGTAAATGTAAAGTTATGGAAATGGGATCAGGTGACAGGAGACCAAAGGGACAGTACACAATGAAGGGGAACAGCCTACCTGTAACGATTCGAGAAAGAGACCTGGGAGTGGATGTGACACCTAATCTAACTCCTGAGGCACATATAAATAGGATAACGACAGCAGCGTACTCTACACTGGCGAAAATTAGAACTTCATTCAGAAACCTAAATGAGGAAGCTTTTAGGGCGCTTTACACTGCCTACGTGAGACCCGTCTTAGAGTATGCCGCGCCATCATGGAGCCCCCACCTGAAGAAACACATAAAGAAACTGGAGAAGGTTCAGAGGTTTGCGACGAGGCTTGTCCCAGAGCTACGAGGGATGGGATATGAAGAGCGGCTGAAGGAACTGAACCTTACGACACTAGAGAAAAGAAGGGAGAGAGGAGATATGATAGGGACATATAAAATACTCAGGGGAATTGACAAAGTGGAAATAGATGAAATGTTCACACGTAATAATAACAGAACGAGGGGACATGGGTGGAAACTGGAAACTCAGATGAGTCACAGAGATGTTAGGAAGTTTTCTTTTAGCGTGAGAGTAGTAGAAAAATGGAATGCACTTGGGGAACAGGTTGTGGAAGCAAATACTATTCATACTTTTAAAACTAGGTATGATAGGGAAATGAGACAGGAGTCATTGCTGTAAACAACCGATAGCTAGAAAGGCGGGATCCAAGAGTCAATGCTCGATCCTGCAAGCACATATAGGTGAGTACATATAGGTGAGTACACACACACATACACACACACACACACACACACACACACACACACACACACACACACACACACACACACACACACACACACACACACACACACACACACACACACACACACACACACACACACACACACACACACACACACAGTAAATGGAATGCACTAGGAAGTGATGTGGTGGAGGCTGACTCCATACACAGTTTCAAATGTAGATATGATAGAGCCCAGTAGGCTCAGGAATCTGTACACCAGTTGATTGACGGTTGAGAGGCGGGACCAAAGAGCCAGAGCTCAACCCCCGCAAGCACAATTAGGTGAGTACAATTAGGTGAGTACACACATACACACACACACACACACACACACACACACACACACACACACACACACACACACACACACACACACACACACACACACACACACACACACACACACACACACACACACACACATGGTGTGTGATTAAGCAAGAAAGAGAAGGATGGGCGGACTGCATTTTTTTGGACTGTCGGAAAGCCTTTGACACAGTACCCCATAAAAGGTTGATGCATAAGCTGGAGAAACAGGCAGGAGTAACTGGTAGGGCGCTCCAGTGGATAAGGGAGTACCTAAGCAATAGGAAGCAGAGAGTTATAGTGAGGGGTGAGACCTCAGAATGGCGGGAAGTCACCAGTGGAGTCCCACAGGGCTCTGTGCTTGAACCTATCCTGTTTCTGATATACGTAAATGATCTCCCAAAGGGTATAGACTCATTCCTCTCAATGTTTGCTGACGACGCCAAAATTATGAGAAGGATTAAGACAGAGGAGGACTGCTTGAGGCTTCAAGAAGACCTGGACAAGCTGCAGGAATGGTCGAACAAATGGATGTTAGAGTTTAACCCAAGCAAATGTAATGTATTGAAGATAGGAGTAGGAAGCAGGAGACCAGATACAAGATATCACTTGGGAGATGAAATACTTCAAGAGTCAGAGAGAGAGAAAGACCTGGGGGTTGATATCACGCCAGACCTGTCCCCTGAAGCTCATATCAAGAGGATAACATCAGCAGCATATGCCAGGTTGGCTAACATAAGACGGCCTTTAGAAACTTGTGTAAGGAATCTTTCAGAACATTATATACCACATATGTCAGACCAATCCTGGAGTATGCGGCTCCAGCATGGAGTCCATATCAAGTCAAGCATAAGACTAAACTGGAAAAGGTTCAAAGGTTTGCCACCAGACTAGTACCCGAGCTGAGAGGTATGAGCTACGAGGAGAGACTACGGGAATTGAACCTCACTTCGTTGGAAGACAGAAGAGTTAGGGGGGACATGATCACCACATTCAAGATTCTCAAGGGAATCGACAGGGTTGATAAAGATCGGCTATTTAACACAAGGGGCAAACGCACTAGGGGACACAGGTGGAAACTGAGTGCCCAAATGAGCCACAGAGATATTAGAAAGAACTTTTTAGTGTCAGAGTGGTTGACAAATGGAATGCATTAGGAAGCAATGTGGTGGAGGCTGACTCCATACACAGTTTCAAGTGTAGATATGATAGAGCCCAATAGGCTCAGGAACCTGTACACCTGTTGATTGACGGTTGAGAGGCGGGACCAAAGAGCCAGAGCTCAACCCCCGCAAGCACAACTAGGTGAGTACAACTAGGTGAGTACACACACACACACACACACACACACTCACACACACACACACACACACACACACACACACACACACACACACACACACACACACACACACACACACACACACACACACAGGGGGCCTCGTAGCCTGGTTAGGGGGCCTCGTAGCCTGGTAGGGGGCCTCGTAGCCTGGTGGATAGCGCGCAGGATTCGTAATTCTGTGGCGCGGGTTCGATTCCCGCACGAGGCAGAAACAAATGGGCAAAGTTTCTTTCACCCTAAGTGCCCCTGTTACCTAGCAGTAAATAGGTACCTGGGAGTTAGTCAGCTGTAACGGGCTGCTTCCTGGGGTGTGTGTGTGGGGTGTGAGAAAAAAAAAAAAAAAAAAAAAAAAAAAAAAAAAAAAAAAAAAAAAAAAAAAAAAAAAAAAAAAAAAAAAAAAAAAAAAAAAAAAGTAGTTAGTAAACAGTTGATTGACAGTTGAGAGGCGGGCCGAAAGAGCAAAGCTCAACCCCCGCAAAACACAACTAGTAAACACAACTAGTAAACACACACACACACACACACACACACACACACACACACACACACACACACACACACACACACACACACACACACACACACACACACACACACACACACACTCACACACACACACACACACACACACACACACACACATTGACCCACGAAGACTGCCCAAATATGAATACCATCATCCGCACCAGTTGGTGTTCCCAGGCAGGTCACTCATCCAAGTACTAACCAAAGTCAACGTTTCTTAACTTGGCTGATGTGGTGAGAAGCAGTGTTCTCAAGGTGCAAAAATGTAAAAAAAAAGTCAAAGTAAGGCTGTTGCTATTATATACAAATAGCAGCCAATCACATGTCAGTGAGTTAGGGAATGAGTGGGTCAAGATAATGGTAACTGTGGCGGAGGATACTCACACATACCAGCTAATTCTCTATTAATGATAGTGCTTATAGCAACTATTTAGTCAACATGTAACCAACAACAAATGGACTGTTGCTCCAAAATGGAAATGTTGGGATGCTATTGATTTCGCACAAATTGCATACAAATGCCACCCACTTACCGGTAATTAAAGAACCTAAGCAAAACTCTTCAAAGAATAAATGACTAATCTTAGGCTCTCCTAATCTCATAATAAAGATATGCTCTCTTAGGCTTCATTTAGTTAATAAATGTAACATCATTGACTCGGGGGACAGGCAGATTATATATACACATGTTAGGCTTATAACACCTACCCCCACAAGGTCCACCTAGTGACTAACCCTCGCTAACTCACCAGGATGCAAGTAGCTCACTAACTCCTCGATACCTATTTACTGCTAAGTGAATAGAGGCATTAAGTGAAAGAAAACGCTACCAACAATAACAACCCTGTCCGACCGGGATTCGAACCCTTGAATCGCCGATTGTCAGTCGTGAAGGAACAAGTCATTCATTTATGTGTACTCACCTATTTGTGCCAGCAGGATCGAGCATTAATCTTGGAGTGAGTCCTTTTAGCCGTCGGTTGTTTAAAGCAGTGACTCCTGGCTTATTTCCCAACCTAACCTAAACCTAATCCTAACCTATAATCTAAACTAACCTAAAACCTAAGCTAACCTGTAACTTAAACTAACCTGAACCTAATCCTAACCTATAATCTAAACTAACCTAAAACCTAAGCTAACCTAACTGCCTAATGGAGTTTATATTCTTATTATTTATAACCTATAGTTATCAAAGGTTTATAAAGGTTATTTAAGGAACAAGTTTATCTTTTATTTAATATAATATATTTTATATTTTATAATAATATTTTATAATAATATTTTATAATAATATTTTTATAATAATATTTTATAATAATTTTCTTTAATATAGTTTTAAATTTTTTTTAATAAATTTTAATTTTCTAACAAAAATTTAATAAATATTTAATATAATTTAATATATTAAAGTTATAAAGGTTTATAAACTAATGGTTGATTAGGTTAGGTTAATTTAGGTTAGTTAGGTTGGATAAACCTAATGTAACCTACCCTAACCCAACAACAGAAAATAAACCTCCCTCCTTCCCTCCTTCCCTTCCTAGATGTGGTGAGAAGCAGTGTTCTCAAGGTGCAAAAAAGTACAAGTAATATTTAGTAAGTAAAAAAAGTATACAAGTAATATTTAATCCATAATAATTATCCATTTTTAATAATAAATATACTCCATTTAAATTTAGACTCTAAATTTAAAAATCTAAGTCTAAAAGTCCTAGATTTAACTAGATTTTTAACTCCAATTAAATTGGAGTTAAATTAATTTAAAATTTTTATTAATTAAATTTTTTTAAAAATATTTAAATTATTTTTATCAAGAAAATAAAATTGTAATTTAATTATACCCTCCCTCCCACCCTTCCTTCCTCCCTACCTCCCTTCCTCCCTTCCTCTCTCCCTCCCTTCCGTCCCTCTGTTACCTGTGACACGAAGTTATCCGCGTATCTTAGGGATTTCCGTGTATCTTAGGGATTTAGGGTTATCAATGGGGTTTTGGGTCCAGGAAGCCATTTGTGTCCCCTCAAATTGCCTCCCTTATCCCCAACCACCTAGTTTCGAATCCCGTATCACACGGATTCACCAATCACACGGAAATGTATCCGTGTGATCAATCCGTGTTACTATCTGTGATTGTCTGTGATACACGGACATGTTTCCATGGATACACGGACATGTGTATCCATGGGGTTCTGGGTCCAGGAAGCCATTTGTGTCGACCCAAATTGCCTCCCTTCTCCCCACCTGAAATCCAGGTGGATTGAAAGACCTGACCGAGGTCAGTGGATCCAGGTATCCGTCCGTGGGCCCCCGGATTTCAACCCTTCCCCACATTCCAAGGGGCAGTCAATCAATTTCGGCTATCCAGAGAAACTATCGAAACTGATGCTTCTACAGGAGAGGACATCACAGAAATCTATCTGTGCCCTGTAGTTGCAACCGTTGCGACAGGCTCGAACGCAGGTCTATCCGGATTAAGAACATGTTCTATCCGACTAGGCCACGCTGGAGTTGCCTTCTGAATCAAATTTGGCACCTGTATTTATACCTCGGAGCAAGCGGGGAGAGGTAGTGTCTATTTATAAACAATTGCAATGACTGACATGAAGTTGTGAGTCTGTATTGACAGTTAAAAATAAATGGCAGCGTTATTCGATGAGGTTGCTGTCCAGTGAAGCAGTGTCATGAATGAAAGAATATAGGAGAATTTAGGCTAACTGACTGACATATGTATGTTTAAAAGTGTGTATTAATTAATATTTAGTGTTGTGTGTCCAAAAGAGGCGAACGGTTTGCTGGGAAAATATAGCCTTATCGCCGCCTTTTTCTCTGTTTGACGGGGATTGAGGGGGGGGGGGGGAGTAAGAGTGGGGGTGGGAAGGGAGTAGGGATATGGCGGCCACCGTTGGGGGAAGGTTGGTGGTAGGGGGGTTCAGGGGAGCTATCGTGGGTAGCTTCCCTGTCCTGTGGGTAGTCATGGGTAGGGGGGGAAGGGAGAGATGGCAGTTAGGTATTTAAACTTACTTTTTTGAGATAGGTTATATATGGTAAGGTGTTTAGGACGGAATAAGAAAAGTGTTTGGGGCTGAGTTGAGTATATTAGTTATTGTGATTCATGTTAGAAAGAATGTAGGTGCTTGAAATGTTTAAAGGTTTGTTAATGATTCATTTGTTTAATACTGTATGAATTAACGGTAAGTGAACACTGGAGATTGATATTCAACAGCATATTGAGTGGAAAAGTTTAAGCAGGCAGGCAGGCAGGCAGTAATTGTACTGTACTATTCAGTAATTGGCATATTTTCGGTATAAAAAGACGTAATTTCAAACTGCAAATACGTGCAGAGAGCCAGAATTTGGCTCCAAAATATGGCTCAAGGGTCGAATATGGGATGTTTGGGATATTTTGAAAACTGTAGGGGGGGTTTGGGCAAAATGTGACCCATCGCCGCTCTCAGTAATTGGCATAATTTCGGTATAAAAATTCGTAATTTCACACTACTAACACGCGCAGAGAGCCAGAATATAGCTCCAAAGTATTGCTTGAGGGTCGAATTTGAGATATTTGGGATATTTTGAAAACTGCAGGGGGGGGGGGGGGGTTTAGGCAAAATGTGACCCATCGCCGCTCTCAGTAATTGGCATATTTTCGGTGTAAAAAGTCGTAATTTCAAACTGCGAATACGTCCAGAAAGCCAGAATTTGGCTCCAAAATATGGCTCAAGCGTTGAATTTGGGATGTTTGGGATATTTTGAAAACTGCAGGGGGGGTTTGGGCAAAACATGATGGGTTTGGGCAAAATATGATCCAACGCTGCTTTCAGTAATTGGCATATTTTCGGTATAAAAAGTAGTAATTTCTAACTGCGAATACGTGCAGAAAGCCAGAATTTCGCTCCAAAATATGGCTCAATGGTCGAATTTGGGATGTTTGGGATATTTTCAAATCTGCAGGGGGGTTTTGGGCAAATGTGACCCATCGCTGCTCTCAGTAATTGGCATATTTTCGGTATAAAAATTCGTAATTTCAAACTGCGAATACGTGCAGAGAGCCAGAATTTGGCTTCAAAATATGGGTTAAGCGTCGAATTTGGGATGTTGGGATATTTTAAAAACTGCAGGGGGGTTTCGGAAAAAATGTGATCCATCGCCGCTCTCAGTAATTGGCAAATTTTCGGTATAAAAATTCGTAATTTCAAACTGCGAATACGTGCAGAGAGTCAGAATTTGGCTTAAAAATATAGGTCAAGCGTCGAATTTGGGATGTTTGGGATATTTTGAAAACTGCAGGGAGGGGTTGGGTCAAAATGTGATCCATCGCCGCTGTCAGTAAATGGCATATTTTCGGTATAAAAAGTCGTAATTTCAAACTGCGAATACGTGCAGAGAGCCAGAATTTGGCTCCAAAATATGGCTCAATTGTCGAATTTAGGATGTTTGGGATATTTTGAAAACTGCAGTGAGGGTTTGGGCAAAAAGTTATCCATCGCCACTTTAATTAATTGGCATATTTTCGGTATAAAAAGTCATAATTACAAACTGCGAATACGTGCAGAGAGCCAGAATATGGCTCCAAAATATGGCTGAAGCGTCGAATTTGGGATGTTTTGGATATTTTGAAAACTGCAAAGGGGGGTTCGTGCAAAATGTGACCCATCGCTACTCTGAGTAATTGGCATATTTTCGGTGTAGAAAGACGTAATTTCAAACTGCGAATACGAGCAGAAAGTCGGAATTTGACTCCAAAATATGGCTCAAGGGTCGAATTTGGGATGTTTGTGATATTTTGAAAACTGCAGGGGGGGCGGGGGGTTCGGAGCAAAATGTGACCCATCGCTGCTCTCAGTAATTGACATATTTTCGGTGTAAAAAGTCGTAATTTCAAACTGTGAATACGTGCAGAGAGCCAGAATTTGGCTCCAAAATATGGCTCAGGAGTCGAATTTGGGATGTTTGGGATATTTTAAAAACTGCAGGTGGGTTTGGGCAAAATGTGACCCATTGCCGCTTTCAGGAATTGGCATAATTTCGGTATAAAACAGTCGTAATTTCAAACTGCGTATACGTGCAGAGGGCCAGAATTTGGCTCCAAAATATGGTTCAAGGGTCGAATTTGGGATGTTTAGGTTATTTGGAAACTGCATGGGGGTTTGGACAAAATGTAACCCATTCCGGCTCTCAGCAATTGGCATATTTTCGGAATAAAAAGTCGTAATTTCAAACTGCAAATACGTGCAAAGAGCCAGAATTTGGCTCCAAAATATGGCCCAAGCGTCGAATTTTGGATGTTTGGGATATTTTGAAAACTGCAGGGAGGGGATTGGGCAAAATGTGATCCAACGCCGCTTTCAGTAATTAGCATATTTTCGGTGTAAAAAGTCGTAATTTAAAACAGCGAATACGTGCAGAGAGCCAGAATTTGGAGCCAGAATTTGACTGTGTATGGAGTCAGCCTCCACCACATCACTGCCTAATGCATTCCATCCGTTAAGTACTCTGACACTGAAAAAGTTCCTTCTAACGTCTCTGTACGTTATGTGGGTACTCAGTTTCCACCTGTGTCCCCTTGATCGTGTCCCACCAGTGTTGAATAGTTTATCCTTGTTTACCCGGTAGATTCCTCTGAGGATTTTTTAGGTTGTGATCATGTCTTCCCTTACTCTTCTGTCTTCCAGTGTCGTAGTGAACACCACGCCAAGTGTAGTGAACATTACGCCAAGGGTAGTGAACACCACGCTAAGGGTAATGAGCGCCACACCAAGGGTAGTGAAAACCATGTCAAGGGTAGTGAACACCACGCCAAGTTAAGTGAACACCACGCCACGTTCAGTGAATACCACGCCAAGGGTAGTGAATCCAAGGGTAGTGAACACCATGCGAATGGTAGTGATCACCAAGCAAAAGGTAGTGAACACCACGCCAATGGTGGTGAACACCACGCTAGGGGTAGTGAACACCACGCAAAGGGTAGTGAAGACCACGCCAAGGGTAGTGAACATCAAGCCAATGGTAGTGAACACCAAGCAAAAGGTAGTGAACACCACGCCAAGGGTAGTGAACATAACGCCAAGGGTGGTGAACACCACGCTAGGGGTAGTGAACACCACGCTAGGGGTAGTGAACACCACGCAAAGGGTAGTGAAGACCACGCCAAGGGTAGTGAACATCAAGCCAATAGTAGTGAACACCAAGCCAAAGGTAGTGAACACCACGCCAAGGGTAGTGAACATAACGCCAAGGGTAGTGAACACCACGCCAAGGGTAGTGAACATGACGCCATGGGTAGTGAACACCATGCCATGGGTAGTGAACACCACGCCAAGGGTAGTGAACACCACGTCAAGGTTAGTGAAAACCATGCTAAGGGCAGTGAACACCATGCCAAGGGAAGTGAACACTATGCCAAGGGTAGTGAACACCTCGTCGGGGTAGTGAACACCACGCCAAGGGTAGTGAACACCAAATGAAGGGTAGTGAACATCGGGTCCAAGGGTAGTGAACACCACGCCAAGGTTAGTAAATACCAAGCCAAGGGTTGTGAACACCATGCAAAGGGAAGTGAACACCATGCCAAGGGTAGTGAACACCACGCTAAAGGTAATGAACCCCACGCCAAGGGTAGTGAACAACATGCCAAGGGTAGTGAACAAAACACCATAGGTAGTGAACACCACGCTAAGGGTAGTGAACACCACGCGAAGGGTACTGAACATAACACCAAGGGTAGTGAACACCAGGTCAAGGGTAGTGAACACTATGCAAAGGGTAGTGAACACCACGCTAAGGGTAATAAACACCACACCAAGGGTTGTGAACACCACGTCAAGGATAGTGAACACCACACCAAGGGTAGTGAGCACCACACAAAGGGTAGTGAACACCACGGCAAGGTTAGTGAACAGCACGTCAAAGTTAGTGAAAACCATGCTAAGGGTAGTGAACACCATGCCAAGGGAAGTGAACACAATGCCAAGGGTAGTGAACACCATGCCAAGGGTAGTTAACACCTCGCCAGGGGTAGTGAACACCACGCCAAGGGAAGTGAACACCACGCCAAGGGTAGTGAACACCATGCCAAGGGTAGTGAACACCTCGCCAGGGGTAGAGACCACCATGCCAAGGGTAGTGAACACCACGTTAAGGTAGTGAACACCACGCCAAGGGTAGTGAACACCAAATGAAGGGTAGTGAACACCATGCCAAAGGTTGTAAACACCACGCAAAGGGTAGTGAACACCATGCAGAGGGTAGTGAACACCACGGTAAGAGTAGTGAACACCACGTCATAGGAGGTGAACACCACGCTAGGAGTAGTGAACACCACGTCATGGGTAGTGAACACCACACCAAGGGAAGTGAACACCACGCCAAGAGTAGTAAACATTACGCCAAGGGTAGTGAACACCACGTCATGGGTAGTGAACACCACACCAAGGAAAGTGAAAACCATGTCAAGGGTAGTTAACACCACGCCAAGTTCAGTGAACACCACGCCACGTTCAGTGAATACCACGTCAAGGGTAGTGAACACCACGCCAAGGGTAGTGAACACCACGCCAAGGGTGGTGATCGCCACGCCAGGGGTAGTGAACACCACGCAAAGGGTAGTGAACATCACGCCAAGGGTAGTGAACATCAAGCCAATAGTTGTGAACACCAAGCCAAAGGTAGTGAACACCACGCCAAGGGTAGTGAACACCACGCCAAGGGTAGTGAACACGACGCCATGGGTAGTGAACACCATGCCATGGGTAGTGAACACCACGCCAAGGGTAGTGAACACCACGTCAAGGTTAGTGAAAACTATGCAAAGGGTTGTGAACACCATGCCAAGGGAAGTGAACACTATGCCAAGGGTAGTGAACACTATGCAAAGGGTAGTGAACACCTCGCCAGGGGTAGTGAACACCAAATGAATTGTAGTGAACACCATGCCAAGGGTAGTGAACACCACGCCAAGGTTAGTAAATACCAAGCCAAGGATAGTGAACACCATGCAAAAGGAAGTGAACACCATGCCAAGGGTAGTGAACACCACGCCAAGGGTAATGAACCCCACGCCAAGGGTAGTGAATACCACGTAAAGGGTAGTGAACACTATGCCAAGGGTAGTGAACACTATGCCAAGGGTAATGAACACCTCGCCAGGGGTAGTGAACACCACGCCAAAGGTAGCGAACACCAAATGAAGGTTAGTGAATACCACGTCAAGAGTAGTGAACACCACGCCAAGGTTAGTGAACACCACGCTATATGTAGTGAACACGATGCCAAGGGTAGTGTACACCACGCCAAGGGTAATGAACACAACGCCAAGGGTAGTGAACACCACATCAAGGTTAGTGAAAACCATGCTAAGGGTAGTGAACACTATGTTAAGGGTAGTGAACACCATGCCAAGGGTGGTGAACACCACGCCAGGGGTAGTGAACACCACGTCAAGGGTAATGAACACCACGCCAAGGGTAGTGAACACCACGTCATGGGTAGTGAGCACCACGCCAAGGGTAATGAACACCACGCCAAGGGTAGTGAACACCAGGCTAAGGGTAGTGAACACCATGCTAAGGGTAATGAACACCAGGCGAAGGGTAGTGAACACCATGTCAATGGTAGTGAACACCACGCCAAGGGTAGTGAACAATATGCCAAGGGTAGTGAACACCACGCCAAGGGTAGTGAACACCACGCCAAGGGTAGTGAACGCCACGCCACGTTCAGTGAATACCATGCCAAGGGTAGTGAACACCACGCCAAGAGTAGTGAACACCACGCCCAGGGTAGTGAACACCAAGTTAAGAGTAGTGAACACCACGTCATGGGTAGTGAACACCAAGCCAAGGGTAGTGAACATTACGCCAAGGGAAGTGAACACCACGCCATGGGTAGTGAGCACCACACCAAGGGTAGTGAAAAACATGCTAAGGGTAGTGAAAACCACGCTAAGGATAGTGAACACCACGTTAGGGATAGTGAACACCACGCCAAGTTCAGTGAACACCAAACCAAGGGTAGTGAACACAACGCCAAGGGTAGTGAACACCACGCCATGTTCAGTGAACACCAAGCAACGTTCAGTGAATACCACGCCAAGGGCAGTGAACACCACACCAAGGGTAGTGAACACCACAGCAAGTGTAGCGAACACCACGCCAAGGGTAGTGAACACCACGCTAAGGGTAGTGAACACCACGCTAAGGGTAGGGAACACCACGCCAAGAGTAGTGAACACCACGCCAAGGGTAGTGAACACCACGCCAAGGGTAGTGAACACTATGCCAAGGGTAGTGAACACCATGCCAACGGTAGTCAACACCATGACCAGGGTAGTGAACACCACGTGAAGGGTAATGAACACCACGCTAAGGGTAGTGAACACCACGCGAAGGGTACTGAACACCACGCCAAGGATAGTGAACACCACGCCAAGGGTAGTGAACACCACGCTAATAGTAGTGAGCACCATGCCAAGGGTAGTGAACACCATGCCAATGATAGTGAACACTAAGCGAAGGGTAGTGAACACCAAGCCAAGGGTAGTGAACACCACGCGAAGGGTAGTGAACATGACGCCAAGAGTAGTGAACACCACGCTAAAGGTAGTGAACACAATGCCATGGGTAGTAAACACCACGCCATTGGCAGTGAACACCATGCCATGGGTAGTGAACACCACGCCAGAGGCAGTGAACACCACGCTAAGGGTAGGGAACACCACGCCAAGGGTAGTGAACACCACGCCAAGGGTAGTAAACACCACGCCATGGGTAGTGAACACCATGCCATGGGTAGTGAACACCACGCTAGAGGCAGTGAACACCACGCTAAGGGTAGGGAACACCACGCCAAGGGTAGTGAACACCACGTTAAGGGTAGTGAACACCACGCCAAGGGTATTGAACACTATGCCAAGGGTATTGAACACCATGCCAAGGGTAGTGAACACCATGCCCAGGGAAGTGAACACCACGTGAAGGGTAGTGAACACCACTCCAAGGGTAGTGAACACCACGCAAATGGTAGTGAATACCACGCCAAGGGTAGTGAACACCACGATAAGGGTAGTGAACACCACGCCAAGGATAGTGAACACCACGCCAAGGGTAGTGAACACTACGCTAAGGGTAGTGAACACCATGCCATGGGTAGTGAACACCATGCCAATGGTAGTGAACACTAAACGAAGGGTAGTGATCACCAAGCCAAGGGTAGTAAACACCACGCCATGTGTAGTGAACACCATGCCAAGGGCAGTGAACACCACGCCAAGGGTGGTGAACACCACGCCAAGGTTAGTGAACCCCACGCCAAGGGTAGTGAACATTATGCAAAGGGTAGTGAACACTATGCCAAGGGTAGTGAACACCTCGTCGGGGGTAGTGAACACCACGCCAAGGGTAGTGAACACCAAATGAAGGGTAGTGAACATCGTGTCCATGGGTAGTGAACACCTCGCCAAGGTTAGTAAATACCAAGCCAAGGGTAATGAACACCACGCTAAGGGTAATGAACCCCACGCCAAGGGTAGTGAACACCATGCGAAGGGTACTGAACATAACACCAAGGGTAGTGAACACCACGTCAAGGGTAGTGAACACCATGCAAAGGGTAGTGAACACCACGCTAAGGGTAATGAACACCACACCAAGGGTTGTGAACACCACGTTAAGGATAGTGAACACAACACCACGGGTAGTGAGCACCACGGCACGGGTAGTGAACACAAGTCAAGGTTAGTGAAAACCATGCTAAGGGTAGTGAACACCATGCCAAGGGAAGTGAACACAATGCCATGGGTAGTGAACACCACGCCAAGGTTAGTGAACACCACGCTATATGTAGTGAACACGATGCCAAGGGTAGTGAACACCACGCCAAAAGTAGTATGAACCACGCCAAGGGTAGTGAACACGATGCCAAGTGTAGTGAAAACCATGTCAAGGATAGTGAACACCACGCCACGTTCAGTGAATACCACTCCAAGGGTAGTGAACGCCACGCCAAGGGTAGTGAACACCACGCCAGGGGTCGTGAACACCAAGCCAAGGGTAGTGAACACCATGTTAAGGGTAGTGAACACCTTGCCAATGATAGTGAAGACCACGCCAAGGGTAGTGAAGACCACGCCAAGGGTAGTGAACACCACGTCAAGGGTAGTGAGCACCACGCCAAAGGTAATGAACACGACGCCAAGGGTAGTGAACACCATGCCAAGGGTAGTGAGCACCAAGCTAAGTGTAATGAACACCAGGCGAAGGGTAGTGAACACCATGTCAATGGTAGTGAACACCACGCCAAGGGTAGTAAACAATATGCCAAGGGTAGTTAACACCACGCCAAGGGTAGTGAACACCACGCCAAGGGTAGTGAACGCCACGCCACGTTCAGTGAATACCACGCCAAGGGTAGTGAACACCACGCCAGGAGTAGTGAACACCACGCCCAGGGTAGTGAACACCACGTTAAGAGAAATGAACACCACGTCATGGGTAGTGAACACCAAGCCAAGGGTAGTGAACATTACGAAAAGGGAAGTGAACACCACGCCAAGGGTAGTGAAAAACATGCTAAGGGTAGTGAAAACCACGCTAAGGGTAGAGAACACCACGATAAGGGTAGAGAACACCACGCCAAGGGTAGAGAACACCACGCCAAGGATAGTGAACACCACGTTAAGGATAGTGAACACCACGCCAAGATCAATGAACACCAAACCAAGGGTAGTGAACACAACGCCAAGGGTAGTGAACACCACGCCATGTTCAGTGAACACCACGCAACGTTCAGTGAATACCACGCCAAGGGTAGTGAACACCACACCAAGGGTAGTGAACACCTCGTCGGGGGTAGTGAACACCACGCCAAGGGTAGTGAACACCAAATGAAGGGTAGTGAACATCGTGTCCAAGGGTAGTGAACACCACGCCAAGGTTAGTAAATACCAAGCCAAGGGTAATGAACACCACGCTAAGGGTAATGAACCCCACGCCAAGGGAAGTGAACACCATGCGAAGGGTACTGAACATAACACCAAGGGTAGTGAACACCACGTCAAGGGTAGTGAACACCATGCAAAGGGTAGTGAACACCACGCTAAGGGTAATGAACACCACACCAAGGGTTGTGAACACCACGTTAAGGATAGTGAACACCACACCAAGGGTAGTGAGCTCCACGGCACGGGTAGTGAACACAAGTCAAGGTTAGTGAAAACCATGCTAAGGGTAGTGAACACCATGCCTAGGGAAGTGAACACAATGCCAAGGGTAGTGAACACCACGCCAAGGTTAGTGAACACCACGCTATATGTAGTGAACACGATGCCAAGGGTAGTGAACACCACGCCAAAAGTAGTATGAACCACGCCAAGGGTAGTGAACACGATGCCAAGGGTAGTGAAAACCATGTCAAGGATAGTGAACACTACGCCAAGTTCAGTGAACACCACGCCAAAAGTAGTATGAACCACGCCAAGGGTAGTGAACACGATGCCAAGGGTAGTGAAAACCATGTCAAGGATATTGAACACTACGCCAAGTTCAGTGAACACCACGCCACGTTCAGTGAATACCACTCCAAGGGTAGTGAACACCAAGCCAAGGGTAGTGAACACCACGCCCATGGTAGTGAACACCACGTCAAGGGTAGTGAACACCACGCCATTGGTCGTGAACACCAAGCCAAGGGTAGTGAACACCATGCCAAGGGTAGTGAACACCTTGCCAATGATAGTGAAGACCACGCCAAGGGTAGTGAAGACCACGCCAAGGGTAGTGAACACCACGCCAAGGGTAGTGAACACCACGCCAAGGTTAGTGAACACCACGCCAAGGGTGGTGAACACCACGGCAAGGGTAGTGAACACCACGCCAAGGGAAGTGAACACCACGCCATAGGTAGTGAACACCATGCCATGGGAAGTGAACACCACGCCATAGGTAGTGAACACCACGCCAAGGGTGGTGAACACCACGCCAAGGTTAGTGAACCCCACGCCAAGAGTAGTGAAAACCACGCCAAGGGTAGTGAACGTGACGTCAAGGGTAGTGAACACCACGTTAAGGGTAGTGAACACTACGCCAAGTGTAGTGAACCCCACGCCAAGGGTAGTGAACACCACGCTAAGAGTAGTGAACACCACGCCAAGGGGAGTAAACACCACACAAAGGGTAGTGAACACCACTTCAAGGGTAGTGAACACCATGTCAAGGGTAGTGAACACCACGCTAAGGGTAGTGAACACCACGCCAAGGGTAATGAACACCACATCAAGGGTAGTGAACAACACGCCAAGGGTATTGAACACCACGCCAAGGGTAGTGAACACCACATCAAGGTTAGTGAAAACCATGCTAATGGTAGTGAACACTATGCCAAGGGTAGTGAACACCATGCCAAGGGTGGTGAACAGCACGCCAAGGGTAGTGAACACCACGCCAGTGGTAGTGAACACCATGCCAAGGGAAATAAACACCACATCAAGGGTAGTGAACACCACGTCAAGGGTAATGAACACCACGCCAAGGGTAGTGAACACCACGTCAAGGGTAGTGAGCACCACGCCAAAGGTAATGAACACGACGCCAAGGGTAGTGAACACCATGCCAAGGGTAGTGAGCACCAAGTTAAGTGTAATGAACACCAGGCGAAGGGTAGTGAACACCATGTCAATGGTAGTGAACACCACGCCAAGGGTAGTGAACAATATGCCAAGGGTAGTTAACACCACGCCAAGGGTAGTGAACACCACGCCAAGGGTAGTGAACGCCACGCCACGTTCAGTGAATACCACGCCAAGGGTAGTGAACACCACGCCAGGAGTAGTGAACACCACGCCCAGGGTAGTGAACACCACGTTAAGAGAAATGAACACCACGTCATCGGTAGTGAACACCAAGCCAAGGGTTGTGAACATTACGAAAAGGGAAGTGAACACCACGCCAAGGGTAGTGAAAAACATGCTAAGGGTAGTGAAAACCACGCTAAGGGTAGAGAACACCACGATAAGGGTAGAGAACACCACGCCAAGGGTAGAGAACACCACGCCAAGGATAGTGAACACCACGTTAAGGATAGTGAACACCACGCCAAGATCAATGAACACCAAACCAAGGGTAGTGAACACAACGCCAAGGGTAGTGAACACCACGCCATGTTCAGTAAACACCACGCAACGTTCAGTGAATACCACGCCAAGGGTAGTGAACACCACACCAAGGGTAGTGAACACCACGGCAAGTGTAGTGAACACCACGCCAAGGGTAGTGAACACCACGCTAAGGGTAGTGAACACCACGCTAAGGGTAGAGAACACCACGCCAACGGTAGTGAACACCACGCCAAGGGTAGTGAACAAAACGCCAAGGGTAGTGAACACTATGCCAAGGATAGTGAACACCATGCCAACGGTAGTGAACACCACGCCCAGGGTAGTGAACACCACGTGAAGGGTAGTGAACACCACTCCGAGGGTAGTGAGCACCACGCAAAGGGTGATAAACTCCACGCCAGGGGTAGTGAACACCACGCCAAGGATAGTGAACACCACGCCAAGGGTAGTGAACACTAAGCGAAGGGTAGTGAACACCAAGCCAAGGGTAGTGAACACCACGCAAAGGGTAGTGAACATGACGCCAAGGGTAGTGAACACCACGCTAAAGGTAGTGAACACAATGCCATGGGTAGTGAACAGCACGCCATGGGCAGTGAACACCACGCTAAAGGTAGTGAACACCACGCCATGGGCAGTGAACACCACGACAAGGGTAGTGAACACCACGCCATGGGCAGTGAACACCATGCCATGGGTAGTGAACACCAATTCAAGGGCAGTGAACACCACGCCAAGGGTAGTAAACACCACGCCATGGGTAGTGAACACCATGCCATGGGTAGTGAACACCACGCCATGGGCAGTGAACACCATGCCATGGGTAGTGAACACCAATTCAAGGGCAGTGAACACCACGCCAAGGGTAGTGAACACCACGCCAAGGGCAGTGAACACCACGCAAAGGGTAGGGAACACCACGCTAAGGGGAGTGAAAACCACGTTAAGGGTAGTGAACACCACGCCAAGGGTATTGAACACTATGCAGAGGGTAGTGAACACCATGCCAAGGGTAGTGAACACCACGCCCAGGGTAGTGAACACCACGTGAAGGGTGTTCACTTGGAAGTTAACTACCCTTGGCGTGGTGTTCATTACCCATTGCGTGGTGCTCACTACCCTCGGAGTGGTGTTCACTACCCTTCACGTGGTGTTCACTACCCTGGGCGTGGTGTTCACTACCGTTGGCATGGTGTTCACTACCCTTGGAATAGTGTTCACTACCCTTGGCGTGGTGTTCACTACCCTTGGCGTGGTGTTCACTTCCCTTGGCGTGGTGTTCCCTACCCTTAGCGTGGTGTTCACTACCCTTAGCGTGGTGTTCACTATTCTTGGCGTGGTGTTCACTACACTTGCCGAGGTGTTCACTACCCTTGGTGTGGTGTTCACTACCCTTGGTGTGGTATTCACTGAACGTTGCGTGGTGTTCACTGAACATGGCGTGGTGTTCACTACCCTTGGCGTTGTGATCACTACCCTTGGTTTGGTGTTCACTGAACTTGGCGAGGTGTTCACTATCCTTAACGTGGTGTTCACTATCCTTAGCGTGGCTTTCACTACCCTTAGCATGTTTTTCACTACCCTTGGTGTGGTGCTCACTACCCTTGGCGTGGTGTTCACTTCCCTTGGCGTAATGTTCACTACCCTTGGCTTGGTGTTCACTACCCATGACGTGGTGTTCACTACTCTTAACGTGGTGTTCACTACCCTAGGCGTGGTGTTCACTACTCTTGGCGTGGTGTTCACTACCCTTGGCGTGGTATTCACTGAACGTGGCGTGGCTTTCACTACCCTTGGCGTGGTGTTCACTACCCTTGGCGTGGTGTTCACTACCCTTGGCATATTGTTCACTACCCTTGGCGTGGTGTTCACGCCAAGGATAGTGAACACCACGCCAAGGGTAGTGAACACCACGTTAATGGTAGTGAACACCATGCTAAGGGTAGTGAACACCATGCCAAATGGTAGTGAACACTAAGCGACAATTATAACTTTTTATACCGAAAATATGCCAATTACTCTGAGTGGCGATGGGTCACATTTTGCCCAAACCCCACTGCAGTTTTCAAAATATATCAAACATCTAAAATTTGACCATTGAGCCATATTTTGGAGCCAATTTCTGGCTCTCTGCACGTATTCGCAGTTGAAATTACGACTTTTTATACCGAAAATATGCATATTACTGAGATAGGCTTGGGATATTTTGGGATACTCCATATTTTGGGATACAACCAGGTATCAACCAGGCAATGGATCACATTTTGCCCAAACCCTCTCTGCAGTTTTCAAAATATCCCAAACATCCCAAATTCGACGCTTGAGCAATATTTCTGAGACAAATTCTCGATCTCTGCATGTATTCGCAGTTTGAAATTTCGACTTTTATATCGAAAATATGGCAATTGCTGAAATCAGCGATGGATCACATTTTGTCCAAACCCTCCCTGCAGTTTTCAAAATATCCAAAACATCCCAAATTCGACGCTAGAGCCATATTTTGGAACCAAATTCTGGCTCTCTGCACGTATTCGCAGTTGAAATTACGACTTTTTATACCGAAAATATGCCAATTACTGAGAGCGGCGATTGGTCACATTTTGCCCTAATCCCCCCCTGTAGTTTTCAAAATATCCCAATCATCTTAAATTTGACCCTTGAGTCTTATTTTGGAGCCAAATTCTCGCTCTCTGCTCGTATTCGCAGTTTGAACTTTCGACTTTTATAGGAAAAAAATGCCAATTTCTGAGCAGCGATGGGGCACATTTTGCCCAAACAGCCCCTGCAGTTTTCAAAATATCCCAAACATCCCAAATTCGACCCTTGAGCCCTATTTTGGAGCTAAATTCTGGCTCTCTGCACGTATTCGCAATTTGAAATTATGACTTTTTATACCGAAAAAATGCAAATTTCTGAAAGCAGCGATGGGTCACATTTTGCCCAAACAGCCCCTGCAGTTTTAAAAATTATCCCAAACATCCCAAATTTCACCTTTGAGCCATATTTTGGATCCAAATTCTGGCTCTCTGCACGTATTCGCAGTGTGAAATTACAACATTTTTTACCGAAAATATGCAAATTACTGAGATAGGCAATGGATCACATTTTTCCCAAACCCTCTCTACAGTTTTCAAAATATCCCAACCATCCCAAATTCGAAGCTTGTGCAATATTTTTGAGCCAAATTCTCGCTCTCTGCATTTATTCGCAGTTTGAAACTAGAACTTTTATACCGAAAATATGCCAATTACTAAGAGCGGCGATGGGTCACATTTTGCCCAAACCCTCCCTGCAGTTTTCAAAATGTCCCAAACATCCCAAATTCGACCCTTGAGCCATATTTTGGAGCTAATTTCTGGCTCTCTGCACGTATTCGCAGTTCGAAATTACGATTTTTGTTACCGAAAATACGCCAATTACTGAAAGCGGCGATGGCTCACATTTTGCCCAAACCCTCCCTGCAGTTTTCAAAATATTACAAACATCCCAAATTGGACGATTGAGCCATTATATGGAGCCAAATTCTCGCTCTCTACACGTATTCGCTGTTTGAAATTACGAATTTTTATACCGAAAATATGCCAATTACTAAGAGCGGCGATGGGTCACATTTTGCCCAAACCCCCTCTGCAGTTTTCAAAATATCCCAAATATCCCAAACATGAAAAACGTGAAAAAGTCACTATAATACCAAATTCGACGATTTTTTTACATCAAATCAAAAAATGAGGTTGTGTATTTTTTTGATCATTAAAAAGGCAAATGAAAACGTTGTTTCCAATTCAAATGAAAAAAATCAATATGTTTTCTTTAGAATTACCTAAAATGTTCCTGAATTTCCGTATATATTACTGTAGGAATAGGTACTCGTAAAACCGCTTTAATCCGGCTGAAACGTAGAAATATGCAATAAAACAGAATTTCACTCCTAATCAATACCTAACTCACTATTTTAACGAGGTACAAATAGTTGGTTGAAAATCTTGTATTTAAGGTTAATTTGCAACTATTTACGTGTTTGAATCATATATATCGTAAATTTATTGAATTAATGGCAAAAAAAAAATGATTGAAAACGCGGAAAAACGGCCAAATATTGTCAAAATTGTTGATGTATAGATGAAATCTTATAAAGGAAACAACGATGAAAAACCTCAAAGTATTGGTAAATTCGATGATTTGATATTCAAAGCACAATGCAAGAAAACTTGCTTAAAAACGCAATATTATGTGAAATTCTGATATTTGTAGTCCAAATCACAAATAGAGAGACAAAATGAAGTATTATCAAACTATTAATAAATTCGAACATTTTTACCTATATTCACTCTACATGGAAACGTGAAGAAAGTCACTATAATACCAAATTTGAGGATTTTTACATCAAATCATAGAGCGAGGTTGCGAATTATTTTGATCATTAAAAAGGCATATGGAAACATTGTTTCCAATTCAAATGATAAAAATCAATGTGCTTTCTTTAGAATTACCTAAAATGTTCCTGAATTTCCGTTTATATTACCGAAAGAAGAGGTACTCGTAAAACCCCTTTAATCCGGCTGAAACGTCGAAATATACAATAAAAAGAGAAAATCTCTCCTAATCAATATCTTACTCACTATTTTAACGAGGTACAAATAGTTGACTGAAAATCAAATATTTAAGGGTAATTTGCAATTCATTACGTGTTTGAATCATGTTTATCGTAAATTTAATGAATTAATGACAATAAACCGAAAATGCTTGAAAACGTGGAAAAACTACCAAATATGGCCTAAATCGTTGATATTTGGGTGAAATTTCATAAAGGAAACAACGATGAAAAAACTCAAAATATTGCTAAATTCGATGATTTTATGTACAAGGCACAATGCAAGAAAACTTGCTTAAAAACGCAATATTATGTGAAACTCTGAGATTTGTAGGCCAAATCACAAATAGAGAGAGAAGATGAAGTAGTATCTTCAATTGTTTCAGTAAGTTCGAACATTTTTACCTAAAATCACCCTACTTGAAAAACGTGAAAAAAGTCACTATATTACCAAATTTGAGGATTTTTGCCTCAAATCATTGAGGTTGCGTATTATTTTGATCATTAAAAAGGCATATGAAAACGATGTTTTTAATTCAAATTCTGGCTCACTGATATGCAATTTTTAATATGCAATAAATTTAGCCAGAATTAATTCAATAAATTTACGATATATATGATTCAAACACGTAAATAGTTGCAAATTAACCTTAAATACAAGATTTTCAATCAACTATTTATACCTCGTTAAAATAGTGAGTTAGGTATTGATTAGGAGTGAAATTCTGTTTTATTACATATTTCTACGTTTCAGCCGGATTAAAGCGGTTTTACGAGTACCTATTCCTACAGTAGTATGTACGGAAATTCAGGAACATTTTAGGTAATTCTAATCAAAATACATTGATTTTTATCATTTGAATTGGAAACAACGTTTTCATATGTCTTTTTAATGATCAAAATAATACGCAACCTCGTTTTTTGATTTGATGTAAAAATTTGGCTCCAAAATATACCTCAAGGGTCGAATTTGGGATGTTTGCGATATTTTGAAAACTGCTGGGAGGGTTTGGGCAAAATGTGATCCATCGCCACTCTCTTTAAATTGGCATATTTTCAGTATAAAATGTCGTAATTTCAAACTGCGAATACTAGCAAAGATCGAGAATTTGGCTCCAAATTATGACTCAAGCATCGAATTTGGGATGTTTTGGATATTTTGAAAAATACAAGGAGGTTTTGGGTTAAATGTAATCCATCGCTGCTTTCAGTAATTGGCATATTTTCGGTATAAAAATCGTAATTTCATATTGCAAATACGTGCAAAAAGCCAGAATTTGGCTCCTAAATATAGCTCAAGCGTCAAAGTTGGGACGTTTAGGATATTTTGAAAACTGCAGAGTGGATTCGCGCAAAATGTGACCCATCGCAGTTCTAAGTAATTAGCATACTTTCAGTATAAAACGTCGTAATTTCAAACTGCGAATACGTGCAGTGAGCCAGAATTTGGCTCCTAATTATAGCTCCAGCGTCGAATTTGGGATGTTTGGGATATTTTAAACACTACAGGGAGGGTTTGGGCAAAATTTGATCTACTGCCGCTTTCAATAATTCGCATTTTTTCGGTATAAAATGTCGTAGTTTCAAACTGCGAATACATGCAGAGAGCCAAAATTTGGCTCCAAAATAAGGCTCAAGGGTCGAATTTGGGATGTTTGAGATATTTAAAAACTGCAGGAGGGGTTTGAACAAAAGGTGACCTATCGCTGGTCTAAGTAATTGACATATTTTCGGTATAAAAAGTCGTAATTTCAAACTGCGAATATGTGCAGAGAGCCAGAATTTGGCACCAAAATATGGCTCAAGCGTTCAATTTAGGATGTTTGGGATATTTGGAAAACTGCTGGGAGAGTTTGGAGAAAATGTGATCCATCGCCGCTTTCAGCAATTGGCTTATTTTCAGTATAAAAAGTAGTTATTTAAACCGGCGAATACGTACAGAGAGCGCAAATTTGGCTCCAAAATATAGCTTAAGCGTCGGGTTTGGGATGTTTGGGATATTTTGAAAACTGCAGGGAGGGTTTGGGCAAAATGTGATTCATCGCCGCTTTCAGTAATTGGCATTTTTTCGGTGTAAAGAGTGGTAATTTCAAACTGCGAATACATGCAGATTGCCAGAATTTGGCTCCAAAATATGGCTCAAGCTTCGAATTTGCGATGTTTGGGATATTTTGAAAACTGGAGGGAGGGTTTAGGCAAAATGTGATTCATCGCCGCTCTCAGTAATTGGCATATTTTCGGTATAAAATCGTAATTTCAAACTATGAATACGTGCAGAGAGCCAGAATTTGGCTCCAAAATGAGGCTCAAAGGTCGAATTTGGGATGTTTAGGATATTTTGGAAACTGCAGGGGGGGGCTTGGGCAAAATGTGATTCATCGCCGCACTCAGTATTTGGCATATTTTCGGTATAAAACGTCATAGTTTCAAACTGTGAATACATGCAGAGAGCCAGAATTTGGCTCCAAAATATGGCTCAAGGGTCAAATTTGGGATGTTTGGGATATTTTGAAAACCTTAGGGAAGGATTGGGCAAAATGTTGCCTTTCGCCGTTCTCAGTAATTGGCGTATTTTCGGTATAAAAATTCGTTATTTTAAACTGCGAATACGTGCAGAGAGCCAGAATTTGGCTCCAAAATATGGATCAAGAGTCGAATTTGGGATGTTTGGGATATTTCAAAAACTGCAAGGGGGGTTTGGGCAAAACGTGATCTATCGCCGTTCTCAGTAATTGGCATATTTTCGGTATAAAAAGTGGCAATTTCAAAACTGCGAATACGGGCAGAAAGCCAGAATTTAGCTTCAAAATATGGGGCTCAAGGGTCGAATTTGGGATTTTTGGGATATTTTTAAAACTGCAAGGGGGGTTTGGGCAAAATGCTACTCATCTCCGCTCTTAGTAATTGGCATATTTTCAGTATAAAAAGTCGTTATTTAAAACTGTGAATACGACAAGAGAGCCAGAATTTGGCTCCAAAATATGGCTCAAGGGTCGAATTTGAGATGTTTTTGATATTTTGCAAACTGCAAGGGGGGTTTGGGCAAAATGTGACCCATCACCGCTCTCAGTAATTGGCGTATTTTGGTATAAAAAATCGTAATATCAAACTGCGAAAACGTGCTGAGCGCCAGAATTTGTCTCCAAAATATGGCTCAAAGGTCGAATTTGGGATGTATAGGATATTTTGAAAACTGCACGGGGGTTTGGGCAAATTGTGACCCATCGCCGCCCTCTGTAAATGGCATATTTTCTTTTTAAAAATCATAATTCCAAACTGCGAATACGTGCAGAGAGCAGAATTTGTCTCCAAAATATGGCTCAAAGGTCGAATTTGGGACGTTTGGGATATTTTGAAAACTGCAGAGGGGGGTTCGGGCAAAATGTGACCCATCGCCGCTCTTAGTAATTAGCATATTTTCAGTATAAAACGTCGTAATTTCAAACTGCGAATACGTGCAGAAAGCCAGAATTTGGCTACAAAATATATTTCAAGCGTCGAATTTGAGATGTTTGGGATATTTCGAAAACTGCTGGGAGGGTTTGGGCAAAGTGTGATCCATTGCCGCTTTCAATAATTGGCCCTTTTCGGTATAAAAATTCGTAGTTTCAAACTGCGAATACATGCAGAGAGCCAGAATTTGGCTCCAAAATGAGGCTCAAGGGTTGAATTTGGGATGTTTGAGATATTTTTAAACCATTTGCTTGGTGTTCACTACCATTCGCATGGTGTTCACTACCCTTAGATTCACTACCCTTGGCGTGGTATTCACTGAACGTAGAGTGGTGTTCACTGAACTTGGCGTGGTGTTCACTACCCTTGACATGGTTTTCACTACCCTTGGTGTGGCGCTCACTACCCTTTTTCGTGGTGTTCATTACCCTTGGCGTAATGTTCACTACACTTGGCGTGGTGTTCACTACGACACTGGAAGACAAATGAGTAAGGAAAGACATGATCACAACCTAAAAAATCCTCAGAGGAATCTACCGGGTAAACAAGGATAAACTATTCAACACTGGTGGGACACGATCAAGGGGACACAGGTGGAAACTGAGTACCCACATAACGTAGAGACGTTAGAAGGCACTTTTTCAGTGTCAGAGTAGTTAACGGATGGAATGCATTAGGCAGTGATGTGGTGGAGGCTGACTCCATACACAGTCAAATTCTGGCTCCAAATTCAAAATTCTGGCTCCAAATTCTGGCTCTCTGCACGTATTCGCAGTTTGAAATTACTTCTTTTTATACCGAAAATTAGCCAATTACTGAGAGCAGCGATGGATCACATTTTGACCCAATCCCTCCCTGCAGTTTTCAAAATATCCCAAACATCCCAAATTCGACCCTTGAGCCATTTTTTGGAGCCAACTCCTGCCTATCTGCACATATTTGCAGTTTGAAATTACGACTTTTTATACCAAAAATATGCCAATTACTGAGAGCAACGATGGGTCACATTTTACCCAAACCGCCCTGTAGTTTTCAAAATATCACAAACATTCCAAATTCGACGCTTGAGCCATATTCTAGAGCCAAATTCTGGCTCTCTGCACGTGTTAGTAGTGTGAAATTACGACTTTTTAAAACGAAAATATGCCAATTACTGAGAGCGGCAATGGGACACATTTTGCCCAAACCCCCTGCAGTTCTCAAAATATTCCAAACATCCCAAATTCGACCCTTAAGCGACATTTTGGAGCCAATTTCTGGCTTTCTGCTCGTATTCGCAGTTTGAAATTACGAATTTTTATACCGAAAATATGCCAATTACTAAAAGCGGCGATGGATCACATTTTGACCCATCCCCTCCCTGCAGTTTTCAAAATATCCCAAACTTCCCAAATTCGACGCTGGAGCCATATTGTGGAGCCAAATTCTGGCTCTCTGCACGTATTCGCCGGTTTAAATTACGACTTTTTATACCGAAAATACGAAAATTACTGAGAGCGGAGATTAGTCACATTTTGACCAAATCCGCTTGCAGTTTTCAAAATATCCCAAACATCCCAAATTCGACGCTTGAGCCATATTTTGGAGCCAAATTCTGGCTTCTGCTCCTATTCGCAGTTTGAAATTAAGATTTTTATACCGAAAATATGCCAATTACTGAAAGAGTCGAAGAATCACATTTTGCCCAAACCCTCCCTGCAGTTTTCAAAATATCCCAAACATCCCAAATTCGACACTTGAGACAGATTTTGGAGCCAAATTCTGGCTCTCTGCACGTATTCGCAGATTGAAATTATAACTTTTTACACCGAAAATATGCCAATTACTGAGAGCAACGATGGGTCACATTTTGATCAAACACCCCCCGCAGTTTTCAAAATATCCCAAACATCACAAATTCGACACTTGAGCCATATTTTATAGCCAAATTCTGGCTCTCTGCACATATTCGCAGTTTGAAATTATAAATTTTATACCGAAAATATGCCAATTACTGAGAGCGGCGATGGGTTACATTTTGGCCAAACCCCCCTGCAGTTTTCAAAATATCCCAAACATCCCAAATTTTACGCTTGAGCCATATTTTGGAGCCAAATTCTGGCTCTCTGTACGAATTCGCAGTTTGAAATTACGAAATTTATACCGATAATATGCCAATTACTGAGAGCAGCGATGGGTCACATTTTGGCCAAACCCACCCCCCCCCCACCCTGCAGTTTTCAAAATATCCCAAACATTACAAATTCGATCGGTAATACATCTTCCATCGGTAATATAAACGGAAAATCAGGAACATTTTAGTTAGTTTTAATGAAAACACATTGATTTTTATCATTTGTATTGGAAACAACATTGTCATATGTCTTTTCTAGGATCTAAATAATACAAAACCTCGCTTTATGATTTGAAGTTAAAATCCTAAAATTTGGTAAAATAGCGACTTTTTTCACGTTTTTCATGTCGTGTGATTTTACGTAAATATATTCGTTTATACCAATATTTCGATAATACTTCATGTTTTCTCACGATATGTGATTTGGCCTTCAAATCACAGAATTTCGCAAATTTTGCATTTTTAAGCAAGTTTTCTTGCATTTTTGTTTTGTACTAAAAATCATGCAATTTAAACGTGAATATTTTGACATTTATCATCCCCTTTTCCTTTATGTGATTTAAACAAAATATCATCGAATTAGGCAATATTTTGCCGTTTTTCCACGTTTTTGTGAATTTTCAGTTTATTGTTATTAATTCATTATATATATATACGATAAAAATGATGCGAACAGATAATTGATTAGAAATTAACATTAAATACTTCATTTTCAATTAACTATTTGTTTCTCGTTAAAATACTGAGTAAGATATTGAAAAGGGGTAAAGTTCTGTTTTTATTGCATATATCGACGTTTCAGTCGGATTAGAGCGGTTTTACGTGTACATCTTCCATCGGTAATATAAACGGAAAATCAGGAATATTTTAGTTTATTTTAATGAAAACACATTGATTTTTAGCATTTGTATTGAAAACAACATTGTCATATGTCTTTTCTTGGATCTAAATAAAACGAAACCTCGCTCTATGATTTGAAGTTAAAATCCTCAAATTTGGAAATATAGTGACTTTTTTTCACGTTTTCCATGTAGTGTGATTTTATGTAAATATATTCGTTTTTACCAATATTTCGATACTATTTCATGTAGTATCACGATACGTGATTTGGCCTTCAAATATCAGAATTTCGCATAATATTGCATTATAAGCAAGTTTTCTTGCATTTTGTTTCGTACTAAAAAACATCGAATTTAGCAATATTTTGACTTTTATCATCCCCTTTTCCTTTATGTGATATAAACAAAATATAATCGAATTAGACAATATTTTGCCGTTTTTCCACTTTTTTGTTCCACAATTCGACCCTTGAGCCATATCTTGGAGGCAAATTCTGGCTCTCAGCACATAATCGCAGTTTGAAATTACGACTTTTTATACCGAATATATGTCAATTACTGACAGCGGCGATGTTTCACATTTTGCCTAAACCCCACTGCAGTTTTCAAAATATCCCAAAAATCCCAAACTCGACCCTTGAGCCATATTTTGGAGCCTAATTCTTGCTCTCTGCACGTATTCGCAGTGTGAAATTACGACTTTTTATACCGAAAATATGCCAATTACTGAAAGCAATGATGGATCATATTTTTCCCAAACACTCTCTGCAGTTTTCAAAATATCCCAAACATCCCAAAATCGAAGCTTGAGCCATATTTTGGAGCCAAATTATGGCTCTCTGCACGTATTCACAGTTTAAAATTAGGACTTTTTATACCGAAAATATGCCAATTACTGAGAGCGGCGATGGATCACATTTTGCCCAACCCCTCCCTACAGTTTTCACAATATCCCAAACATCCCAAATTCGACCCACAATATTTTGGAGCCAAATTCGGGCTCTCTGCACGTATTCGCGGTTTGAAATTACGTCATTTTATACTGAAAATATGCCAATTACTGAATGCAGCGAAGAGTCACAAATTGCCCAAACCCCCCACACCAAGAGTGTGTGAAGTGGGCGATTACCCTCGTTGTGTCAACAACTCAATAGTCTCTCCTCTAAGTTACAATACAATGCTGTTTTCTCAAACAGGCCCATGTGCTTTTAGAGAAAACGAAAATTTAATGGCAAACATTTTCATACTAACCCCAAGTAAATCGAATAAGAATTGGATTTTATATGTTGTTGTTGTTTATATGTTTTAGCTCGGCCGGCTATTTACGGCGCGGGCGCGGAACCCGTTGGCCGAGTTGGCCATATATATACGGTCCGGTTACATCAAAGTGTTTTAAAATAGTGAGTATGATATTGATTAGGAGAGATTTTCTGTTGTTATTGCATATTTCGACATTTCTGCCGAATTAAAGCGGTTTTACGAGTACACGAAAATTCAGGAACATTTTAGGTAATTCTAAAGAAAACACATTGATTTTTATCATTTGAATTGGAAACATCGTTTTCATATGCCTTTTTAATGATCAAAATAATACGCAACCTCCCTCTATGAATTTATGTAAAAATCCTTGAATTTGGTATTTTAGTGACTTTTTTCACGTTTTTCATGTAGAGTGATTTTAGGTAAAAATGTTCCAATTTACTAATATTTTGGTACTACCTCATGTTGTTCCACTATATGTGAATAGGCCTACAAATCTCAGAATTTCACATAATATTGCGTTTTTAAGCAAGTTTTCTTGCATTGTGCCTTGTACATAAAATCATCGAATTTTGCAAAACTTTGAGGTTTTTCATCGTTGTTTCCTTTATGAAATTTCATCCAAATATCAACGATTTAGGCAATATTTGGTCGTTTTTCCACGTTTTCAAGCATTTTCGGTTTATTGTCATTAATTCATTAAATTTGCGATAAACATGATGCAAACACGTAATGAATTGCAAATTGCCCTTAAATTTTTTATTTTAATCAACTATTTGTACCTCGTTAAAATAGTGAGTAAGATATTGATTAGGAGAGATTTTATCTTTTTATTGTATATTTCGACGTTTCAGCCGGATTAAAGCGGTTTTACGAGTACCTATTAAAACAGTAATATATACGGAAATTCAGGAACATTTTAGGTAATTCTAATGAAAACACATTGATTTTTATCATTTGAATTGGAAACAACGTTTTCATATGTCTTTTTAATGATTAAAATAATACGCAACTTCGTTTTTTTGATTTGATGTAAAAATTTGGCTCCAAAATATACCTCAAGGGTCGAATTTGGGATGTTTGGGATATTTTGAAAACTGCAGGGAGGGTTTGGGCAAAATACGACCCATCGCCGCTCTCTTTAAATTGGCATATTTTCAGTATAAAATGTCGTAATTTCAAACTGCGAATACTTGCAGAGATCGAGAATTTGGCTCCAAATTATGACTCAAGCGTCGAACTTGGGATGTTTTGGATATTTTGAAAATACAAGGAGGTTTTGGGCTAAATGTGATCCATCGCTGCATTCATTAACTGGCATATTTTCGGTATAAAAATCGTAATTTCATATTGCAAATACGTGCAGTGAGCCAGAATTTGGCACCTAAATATAGCTCCAGCCTCGAATTTGGGATGTTTGGGATATTTTGAACACTACAGGGAGGGTTTAGGCAAAATGTGATTCATCGCCGCTCTCAGTAATTGGCATATTTTCGGTATAAAATCGTAATTTCAAACTGTGAATACGTGCAGAGAGCCAGAATTTGGCTCCAAAATGAGGCTCAAAGGTCGAATTTGGGATGTTTAGGATATTTTGAGAACTGCAGGGGGGGCTTGGGCAAAATGTGATCCATCGCCGCTTTCAGTAATTGGCATATTTTCGGTATAAAACGTCATAGTTTCAAACTGTGAATACATGCAGAGAGCCAGTATTTGGCTCCAAAATATGGCTCAAGGGTCAAATTTGGGATGTTTGGGATATTTTGAAAACCTTAGTGAGGGATTGGGCAAAATGTTGCCCATCGCCGTTCTCAGTAATTGGCGTATTTTCGGTATAAAAATTCGTAATTTCAAACTGCAAATACTAGCAGAGAGCTATAATTTGGCTCCAAAATATGTCTCAAGCGTCGAATTTGGGATGTTTGGGATATTTTAAAAACTGCAAGGGGGGTTTAGGCAAAATGTGACCCATCGCTGCTTTCAGTAATTGGCATATTTTTGGTATAAAAAATCGTAATATCAAACTGCGAATACGTGCAGAGAGCCAGAATTTGGCTCCAAAATATGGCTCAAGGGTCGAATTTGGGATGTTTGGATATTTTGAAAGATACACAAGGGGTTTGGGCAAAATGTGACCCATCGCCGCTCTAAGTAATTGGTAGATTATAGGTATAAAAATCATAATTTCATACTGCGAATACGTGCAGAGAGCCAAAATTTGGCTCCAAAATATGGCTCAAGGGTCGAGTTTGGGATGTTTGTGATATTTTGAACACTGCGGTTAGGGTTTGGGCAAAACGTGATCCATCGCCGTTCTCAGTAATTGGCATATTTTCGGTATAAAAAGTGGTAATTTCAAACTGCGAATACGGGCTGAAAGACAGAATTTAGCTTCAAAACATGGCTCAAGGGTCGAATTTGGGATGTTTGGGATAATTCGAAAACTGCAGGGAGAGTTTGGGAAAAATGTGACCCATCGCCGCTCCCAGTAATTGGCATATTTTCAGTATAAAAAGTCGTAATTTCAAACTGCGAATACGGGCAGAAAGCCAGAATTTAGCTTCAAAATATGGCTCAATGGTCGAATTTGGGATTTTTGGGATATTTTTAAAACTGCAAGGGGGGTTTGGGCAAAATGTTACTCATCTCTGCTCTTAGTAATTGGCATATTTTCAGTATAAAAAGTCGTTATTTAAAACTGTGAATACGACAAGAGAGCCAGAATTTGGCTCCAAAACATGGCTCAAGCGTCGAATTTGGGATGTTTCAGATATTTTGAAAACTGTAGGGAGGGTTTGGCCAAAATGTGACCCATCGCCGCTTACAGTAATTGGCATTATTTCGTTATAAAAAGTCGCAATTTCAAACTGCGAATACTTGCAGAAAGCAGAAATTTGGCTCCAAAATATGGCTCAAGGGTCGAGTTTGGGATGTTTGGGATATTTTGAAAACTGCAGGGAGGGTTTGGGCAAAATGTGATCTATCGCTGCTTACAGTAATTGGCACATTTTCAGTATATAAATTCGTAATTTCAAACTGCAAATACGTGCAGAGAGCCAGAGCCATAATGTGACCCATTGCCGCTCTCAGTAATTGGCATATTTTCGGTATAAAAAGTCGTAATTTCAAACTGCGAATACAGGCAAAGAGCCAGAATTTGGCTCCAAAATATGGGTCAGGGATCGAATTTGGGATGTTTGGGATATTTTGAAAACTGCAGGGAGGGTTTGGGCAAAATGTGACCCATCGCTGTTCTTAGTAATTGGCGTATTTTCGGAATATTATGTCGTAATTTCAAACAGCGAGTACGTGCAGAGAGCCCGAATTTTGCTCCAAATTATGACTCAAGGGTCGAATTTGTGACTTTTGGGATATTTTGAAAGCTGCAGGGAGGGGTTGGGCAAAATGTGATTCATCGACGCTTTCAGTAGTTGGCATATTTTCGGAATAAAACTTCGAAATTTCAAACTGCGAATACGTGCAGCAAGTCAAAATATTAGCATATTTTCAGTATAAAAAGTCGTAATTTAAAACTGCGAATACGTGCAGAGAGCAAGAATTTGGCTACAAAATATGGCTCAAGGGTCGAATTTGGTATGTTTTGGATATTTTGAAAACTGCAGGGGGGGTTAGGGCAAAATGTGACCCATCGCCGTTGTCAGTAATTGGCGTATTTTGGTATAAAATTCGTAATGTCAAACTGCGAATACGTGTTGAGCGCCAGAATTTGGCTCCCAAATATGGCTCAAGCTTCGAATTTGGGATGTTTGGGATATTATGAAAACTGCAGGGAGGGTTTGGGCAAAATGTGATCCATCGCTGCTTACAGTAATTGGCATATTTCGGTATAAAAAGTAGTAATTTCAAACTGTGAATACGTGCAGAAAGCCAAATTTTGTCTCCAAAATATGGCTCAAGGGTCGAATTTGGGATGTTTAGGATATTTTGAAAACTGTGCGGGGGTTTGGGCAAATTGTGACCCATCGCCGCTCTCTGTAATTGGCATATTTTCTTTTTAAAAATCATAATTCCAAACTGCGAATACGTGCAGAGAGCAGAATTTGGCTCCAAAATATGGCTCAAACGTCGAATTTGGCATGTTTGGGATATTATGAAAGCTGTGGGGAGGGTTTGGGCAAAATTTGATTCATCGACGCTTTCAGTAATTTGCATATTTTCGGTATAAAACGTCGTAATTTCAAAATTCGAATACGTGCAGAAAGCCAGAATTTGGCTCCAAAATATGGCTCAAGGGTCGAATTTGGGATGTTTGGGATATTTTGAAAACTGCAGGGAGGGTTTGGGCAAAATATAACCCATCGCCGCTCTCTTTAAATCGCATATTTTCAGTATAAAATATCGTAATTTCAAACTGCGAATTCTTGCAGAGAGCGAGAATTTGGCTCCAAAATATGACTCAAGCGTCGAATTTGGGATGTTTTGGATATTTTTAAAAATGCAAGGAGGGTTTGGGCTAAATGTGATCCATCGCTGCTTTCAGTAATTGGCATATTTTCGGTATAAAAATTCGTAATTTCCAACTGCGAATAAGTGCAAAAATCCAGAATTTGGCTCCTAAATATAGTTCAAGCGTCAGAATTGGGACGTTTGGGATATTTTGAAAACTGCAGAGGGGGTTCGGGCAAAATGTGACCCGTCGCCGCTCTTAGTAATTAGCATATTTTCAGTATAAAACGTCGTAATTTCAAACTGCGAATACATGCAGAGAGCCAGAATTTGGCTCCAAAATAAGGCTCAAGGTTCGAATTTGGGATGTTTGAGATATTTAAAAACTGCAGGAGGGGTTTGAACAAAAGGTGACCTATCGCCGGTCTCAGTAATTGGCATATTTTCCGTATAAAAATTATAATTTCAAACTGCAAATTCGTGCAGATAGCCAAAATTTGGCTCCAAAATATGGCTCAAGGGTTGAATTTGGGATGTTTGAGATATTTTGAAAACTGCAGAGGGGGTTCGGGCAAAATGTGACCTATCACCGCTATCAGTAATTGACATGTTTTCGGTATAAAAAGTCGTAATTTCAAACAGCGGATATGTGCAGAGAGCTTGAATTTGGCCCCAAAATATGGCTCAAGCGTCCAATTTGGGATGTTTGGGATATTTTGAAAACTGCAAGGAGGGTTTAGGCAAAATATGATCCATCGCCGCTTTCAGTAATTGGCTTATTTCAGTATAAAAAGTCGTAATTTAAATCGGCGAATCCGTACAGAGAGCCAGAATTTGGCTCCAAACTATGACTCAAGCGTCGAGTTCGGATGTTTGGGATATTTTGAAAACTGCAGGGATGGTTTGGGCAAAATGTGATCTATCGCTGCTCTCAGTAATTGGCATATTTTCAAAAATTAATTGGAAAATATTGCTTAAATCGTTGATATTTGGTTTAAAATTCATAAAGGAAACAAGGATGAGAAACCACAAAAAATTGCTAAATTCGATGATATTAAGTACAAAGCACAATGCATAAAAACTTGTTAAAAAACGCAATATTATGCGAAATTCTGAGATTTGTAGGCTATATTACATATCGCGAGACAAGATGAAGTAGTATCAAAATATAAGTAAATTCGAACATTTTTACCTAAAATTACTCTACATGAAAAACGTGAAAAAGTCACTATAATACCAAATTCACCGATTTTTACATCAAATCAAAAAACGAGGTTGCGTATTATTTTGATCATTAAAAAGACATATGAAAACGTTGTTTCCAATTCAAATGATAAAAATCAATGTGTTTTCATTAGAATTACCTAAAATGTTCCTGAATTTCCGTATATATTACTGTAGGAAGAGGTACTCGTAAAACCGCTTTAATCCGGCTGAAACGTAGAAATATGCAATAAAACAGAATTTCACTCCTAATCAATACCTAACTCACTATTTTAACGAGGTATAAATAGTTGATTGAAAATCTTGTATTTAAGGTTAATTTGCAACTATTTACGTGTTTGAATCATATATATCGTAAATTTATTGAATTAATGGCAAAAAAAAGAAAATGATTGAAAACGCGGAAAAACGGCCAAATATTGTCAAAATCGTTGATGTATGGATGAAATAAATAAAACTATATATAATGTATAAATATAATATTTATAATGAAATAAAGGAAACAACGATGAAGAACCTCAAAGTATTGGTAAATTCGATGATTTTATATTCAAAGCACAATGCAAGAAAACTTGCTTAAAAACGCAATATTATGTGAAACTCTGATATTTGTAGTCCAAATCACAAATAGAGAGACAAAATGAAGTAGTATCAAACTATCAATATATTCGAACATTTTTACCTATATTCACTCTACATGGAAACGTGAAGAAAGTCACTATAATACAAAATTCGAGGATTTTTACATCAAATCATAGAGCGAGGTTGCGAATTATTTTGATCATTAAAAAGGCATATGGAAACATTGTTTCCAATTCAAATGATAAAAATCAATGTGCTTTCTTTAGAATTACCTAAAATGTTCCTGAATTTCCGTTTATATTACCGAAAGAAGAGGTACTCGTAAAACCCCTTTAATCCGGCTGAAACGTCGAAATATACAATAAAAACAGAAAATATCTCCTAATCAATATCATACTCACTATTTTAACGAGGTACAAATAGTTGATTGAAAATCAAATATTTAAGGGTAATTTGCAATTCATTACGTGTTTGCATCATATTTATCGTAAATTTAATGAATTAATGACAATAAACCGAAAATGCTTGAAAACGGGGAAAAACGACCATATATGGCCTAAATCGTTTAGGCCTAAATAAATATTTGGATGAAATTTCATAAAGGAAACAACGATGAAAAACCTCAAAATATTGCTAAATTCGATGATTTTATGTACAATGCACAATGCAAGAAAACTTGCTTAAAACGCAATATTATGTGAAACTCTGAGATTTGTAGGCCAAATAACATATAGTGGAACAACATGAAGTAGTACCAAAATATTAGTAAATTGTAACATTTTTACCTAAAATCACTCTACATGAAAAACGTGAAAAAAGTCACTACAATACCAAATTCAAGGATTTTTACATAAATTCATAGAGGGAGGTTGCGTATTATTTTGATCATTAAAAAGGCATATGAAAACGTTGTTTCCAATTCAAATGATAAAAATCAATGTGTTTTCTTTAGAATTACCTAAAATGTTCCTGAATTTTCGTGTACACGTAAAACCGCTTTAATTCGGCTGAAATGGCGAAATATGCAATAACAACAGAAAATCTCTCCTAATCAATATCATACTCACTATTTTATAACACTTTGATGTAACCGGACCGTATATATATGGCCAACTCGGCCAACGGGTTCCGCGCCCGCGCCGTAAATAGCCGGCCGATCTAAAAAACAACATATAAAATCCAATTCTTATTCAATTGACTTGGGGTTCGTATGATAATGTTTGCCATTAAATTTTCGTTTTCTCTAAAAGCACATGGGCCTGTTTGAGAAAACAGCATTGTATTGTAACTTAGAGGAGAGACTATTGAGTTGTTGACACAACGAGGGTAATCGCCCACTTCACACACTCTTGGTGTGGGAGGTTTGGGCAATTTGTGACTCTTCGCCGCTCTCAGTAATTGGCATATTTTCGGTATAAAATGACGTAATTTCAAACTGCGAATACGTGCAGAGAGCCCGAATTTGGCTCCAAAATATGGCTCAAAGGTGAAATTTGAGATGTTTGGGATAATTTTTAAAACTGCAGGGGTTGTTTGGGCCAAATGTGACCCATCGCTGCTCTCAGAAATTTGCATTTTTTCGGTATAAAAAGTCATAATTTCAAACTGCGAATACGTGCAGAGAGCCAGAATTTGGCTCCAAAAAATGGCTCAAGGGTCGAATTTGGGATGTTTGGGATATTTTGAAAACTGCAGGGGCTGTTTGGGCAAAATGTGACCCATCGCTGCTCAGAAATTGGCATTTATTCCCTATAAAAGTCGAAAGTTCAAACTGCGAATACGTTCAGAGAGCGAGAATTTGGCTCCAAAATAAGACTCAAGGGTCAAATTTAGGATGATTGGGATATTTTGAAAACTACAGGGGGGGATTAGGGCAAAATGTGACCCATCGCCTCTCTCAGTAATTGGCATATTTTCGGTATAAAAAGTCGTAATTTCAAACTGCGAATAGGTGCAGAGAGCGAGAATTTGGCTCCAAAATATTGCTCAAGCGTCGAGTTTGGGATGTTTGGGATATTTTGAAAACTGCAGGGGCTGCTTGGGCAAAATGTGATCCATCGCTGCTCTCAGTAATTGGCATTTTTTCGGTATAAAAATTCGAAATTTTAAACGGCGAATACGTGCAGAGAGCAAGAATTTGGCTCCAAAATATGGGTCAAGGGTGAAATTTGGGATGTTTGGGATAATTTTTAAAACTGCAGTGGCTGTTTGGGCAAAATGTGACCCATCGCTGCTCTCAGAAATTTGCATTTTTTCGGTATAAAAAGTCGTAATTTCACACTGCGAATACGTGCAGAGAGCAAGAATTTGGCTCCAAAATATGGCTCTAGCGTCGAATTTGGGATTTTGGGGATATTTTGAAAACTGCAGTGGGGTTTAGGCAAAATGTGACCCATCGCCGCTGTCAGTAATTGGCATATTTTCGGTATAATAGTCGTAATTTCAAACTGCGATTATGTGCTGAGAGCCAGAATTTGCCTCCAAGATATGGCTCAAGGGTCGAATTGTGGAACAAAAACGTGGAAAAAACGGCAAAATATTGTCTAATTCGATTATATTTTGTTTATATCACATAAAGGAAAATTGGATGATAAAAGTCAAAATATTGCTAAATTCGATGATTTTTAGTACGAAACAAAATGCAAGAAAACTTGCTTAAAATGCAATATGCGAAATTCTGATATTTGAAGGCCAAATCACATATCGTGATACTACATGAAATATGAAATAGTATCGAAATATTGGTAAAAACGAATATATTTACGTAAAATCACACTACATGAAAAACGTGAAAAAAGTCACTATATTTCCAAATTTGAGGATTTTAGCTTCAAATCATAGAGCGAGGTTTCGTTTTATTTAGATCCAAGAAAAGACATATGACAATGTTGTTTTAATACAAATGATAAAAATCAATGTGTTTTCATTAAAATTAACTAAAATGTTCCTGATTTTCCGTTTATATTACCGATGGAAGATGTACACGTAAAACAGCTCTTATCCGACTGAAACGTCGATATATGCAATAAAAACAGAACTTTACCCCTTTTCAATATCTTACTCAGTATTTTAACGAGAAACAAATAGTTGATTGAAAATGAAGTATTTAATGTTAATTTCTTATCAATTATCTGTTCCATCATTTTTATCGTATATATAATGAATTAATAACAATAAACTGAAAATTCTCAAAAACGTGGAAAAACGGCAAAATATTGCCTAATTCGATGATATTTTCTTTAAATCACATAAAGGAAAAGGGGATGATAAACGTCAAAATATTGACGTTTAAATTGCATGATTTTTAGTACAAAACAAAATGCAAGAAAACTTTCAACAAAATGGAAAATATGCGAAATTGTGAGATTTGAAGGCCAAATCACATATCGTGAGAAAACATGAAGTAGTATCGAAATATTGGTATAAACGAATATATTTACGTAAAATCACACGACATGAAAAACGTGAAAAAAGTCGCTATTTTACCAAATTTAAGGATTTTAACTTCAAATCATAAAGCGAGGTTTCGTAATATTTAGCTCCTAGAAAAGACATATGACAATGTTGTTTGCAATACAAATGATAAAAATCAATGTGTTTTCATTAAAATTAACTAAAATATTCCTGATTTTCCGTTTATATTACCGATGGAAGATGTATTACCGATCGAATTTGTGATGTTTGGGATATTTTGAAAACTGCAGGTTGGGGGGGGGGGGGGGGTTGGTCAAAATGTGACCCATCGCTGCTCTCAGAAATTTGCATATTTTCGGTATAAAAATTGTAATTCAAACGGAGAATACGTGAAGAGAGCCATAATTTGGCTCCAAAATATGGCACACATTTCCAATTCCAAAAAAATGAAGGGTCACATTTTGCCCAAAACCCCCTGCAGTTTTCAAAATATCCCAAACATCCCAAATTCGACCCTCGAACTATATTTTGGAGCCAAACTCGGGCTCTCTGCACGTATTCGCGGTTTGAAATTACGTCATTTTATACCGAAAATATGCCAATTACTGAGAGCAGCGAAGAGTCACAAATTGCCCAAACCCCCTACACCAAGAGTGTGTGAAGTGGGCGATTACCCTCGTTGTGTCAACAACTCAATAGTCTCTCCTCTAAGTTACAATACAATGCTGTTTTCTCAAACAGGCCCATGTGCCTTTTAGAGAAAACGGAAATTTAATGGCAAACATTTTCATACTAACCCCAAGTCAATCGAATAAGAATTGGATTTTATATGTTGTTTTTTAGATCGGCCGGCTATTTACGGCGCGGGCGCGGAACCCGTTGGCCGAGTTGGCCATATATATACGGTCCGCGGTTGCATCAAAGTGTTTTAAAATAGTGAGTATGATATTGATTAGGAGAGATTTTCTGTTGTTATTGCATATTTCGACATTTCAGCCGAATTAAAGGGGTTTTACGAGTACACGAAAATTCAGGAACATTTTAGGTAATTCTAAAGAAAACACATTGATTTTTATCATTTGAATTGGAAACAACGTTTTCATATGCCTTTTTAATGATCAAAATAATACGCAACCTCCCTCTATGAATTTATGTAAAAATTCTTGAATTTGGTATTTTAGTGACTTTTTTCACGTTTTTCAAGTAGGGTGATTTTTAGGTAAAAATGTTCGAACTTACTGAAACAATTGAAGATACTACTTCATCTTGTCTCTCTATTTGTGATTTGGCCTACAATTCTCAGAGTTTCACATAATATTGCGTTTTTAAGCAAGTTTTCTTGCATTGTGCTTGGTACATAAAATCATCGAATTTAGCAATATTTTGAGTTTTTTCATCGTTGTTTCCTTTATAAAATTTCATCCAAATATCAACGATTTAGGCAATATTTGGTCGTTTTTCCACGTTTTCAAGCATTTTCGGTTTATTGTCATTAATTCATTAAATTTACGATATATATGATTCAAACACGTAAATAGTTGCAAATTAACCTTAAATACAAGATTTTCAATCAACTATTTATACCTCGTTAAAATAGTGAGTTAGGTATTGATTAGGAGTGAAATTCTGTTTTATTGCATATTTCTACGTTTCAGCCGGATTAAAGCGGCTTTACGAGTACCTCTTCCTACAGTAATATATACGGAAATTCAGGAACATTTTAGGTAATTCTAATCAAAATACATTGATTTTTATCATTTGAATAGGAAACAACGTTTTCATATGTCTTTTTAATGATCAAAATAATACGCAACCTCGTTTTTTTATTTGATGTAAAAATTTTGCTCCAAAATATACCTCAAGGGTCGAATTTGGGATGTTTGGGATATTTTGAAAACTGCAGGGAGGGTTTGGGCAAAATGTGATCCATCGCCGCTCTCTTTAAATTGACATATTTTCAGAATAAAATGTCGTAATTTCAAACTGCGAATACTTGCAGAGATCGAGAATTTGGCTCCAAATTATGACTCAAGCATCGAATTTGGGATGTTTTGGATATTTTGAAAAATACAAGGAGATTTTGGGCTAAATGTGATCCATCGCTGCTTTCAGTAATTGGCATATTTTCGGTATAAAAATCGTAATTTCATATTGCAAATACGTGGAAAAAGCCAGAATTTGGCTCCTAAATATAGCTCAAGCGTCAAAGTTGGGACGTTTGGGATATTTTGAAAACAGCAGAGTGGGTTCGGGCAAAATGTGACCCATCGCAGCTCTAAGTAATTAGCATACTTTCAGTATAAAACGTCGTAATTTCAAACTGCGAATACGTGCAGTGAGCCAGAATTTGGCTCCTAAATATAGCTCCAGCGTCGAATTTGGGATGTTTGGGATATTTTAAACACTACAGGGAGGGTTTGGGCAAAATTTGATCTATTGCCGCTTTCAATAATTGGCATTTTTTCGGTATAAAATGTCGTAATTTCAAACTGCGAATACATGCAGAGAGCCAGAATTTGGCTCCAAAATAAGGCTCAAGGGTCGAATTTGGGATGTTTGAGATATTTAAAAACTGCAGGAGGGGTTTGAACAAAAGGTGACCTATCGCTGGTCTCAGTAATTGACATATTTTCGGTATAAAAAGTCGTAATTTCAAACTGCGAATATGTGCAGAGAGCCAGAATTTGCAACAAAATATGGCTCAAGCGTCCAATTTAAGATGTTTGGGATATTTGGAAAACTGCAGGGAGAGTTTGGAGAAAATGTGATCCATCGCTGCTTTCAGCAATTGGCTTATTTTCAGTATAAAAAGTCGTAATTTAAACCGGCGAATACGTACAGAGAGCGCAAATTTGGCTCCAAAATATAGCTTAAGCGTCGGGTTTGGGATGTTTGGGATATTTTGAAAACTGCAGGGAGGGTTTAGGCAAAATGTGATTCATCGCCGCTTTCAGTAATTGGCATTTTTTCGGTGTAAAGAGTGGTAATTTCAAACTGCGAATACATGCAGATTGCCAGAATTTGGCTCCAAAATATGGCTCAAGCGTCGAATTTGGGATGTTTGTGATATTTTGAAAACTGCGGTTAGGGTTTGGGCAAAACGTGATCCATCGCCGTTCTCAGTAATTGGCATATTTTCGGTATAAAAAGTGGTAATTTCAAACTGCGAATACGGGCTGAAAGCCAGAATTTAGCTTCAAAATATGGCTCAAGGGTCGAATTTGGGATGTTTGGGATAATTCGAAAATTGCAGGGAGGCTTTGGGAAAAATGTGACCCATCGCCGCTCCCAGTAATTGACATATTTTCGGTATAAAAAGTCGTAATTTAAACCGGCGAATACGTACAGAGAGCCCAAATTTGGCTCCAAAATATAGCTTAAGCGTCGAGTTTGGGATGTTTGGGATATTTTGAAAACTGCATGGAGGGTTTGGGCAAAATGTGATCCATCGCTGCTTTCAGTAATTGGCATTATTTCCGTATAAAATGTCGTAATTTCAAATTGCGAATACGTGCAGAAAGCCAAAATTTGGCTCAATAATATGGCTCATGGGTCGAATTTATGAAGTTTTGGACTTTTTGCAAACTGCAGGGGAGGGGGGGGGTTGGGCAAAATGTGACCCATCGCAGCTCTCAGTAATTGGCGTATTTTGGTATAAAAAGTCGAAATGTCAAACTGCGAATACGTGCTGAGCGCCAGAATTTGTCTCGAAAATATGGCTCAAGCGTCGAATTTGGGATGTTTGGTATATTTTGAAAACTGCGGGGAGGGTTTGTGCAAAATATGATTCAATGACGCTTTCAGTAATTTGCATATTTTCGGTATAAAACGTCGAAAATTCAAACTGCGAATACGCGCAGAAAGTTGGAATTTGCCTCCAAAATATGGCTCAAGGGTCGAATTTGGGATGTTTCTGATATTTTAAAAACCGCACGCGTGTTTGAGCAAAATGTGACCTATCGTCGCTCTCAGTAATTGGCATATTTTCCGTATAAAAATTATAATTTCAAACTGGCAGAGAGCCAGAATTTGGCTCCAAAATATATTTCAAGCGTCGAATTTGGGATGTTTGGGATATTTCGAAAACTGCTGGGAGGGTTTGGGCAAAGTGTGATCCATTGCCGCTTTCAATAATTGGCCTTTTTCGGTATAAAAATTCGTAGTTTCAAACTGCGAATTACATGCTACATGCAAACTTTCTGGCTCAAACTACATGCAGAGAGCCAGAATTTGGCTCCAAAATGAGGCTCAAGGGTTGAATTTGGGATGTTTGAGATATTTTTAAACCTTTTGCTTGGTGTTCACTACCATTCGCATGGTGTTCACTACCCTAGGATTCACTACCCTTGGCGTGGTATTCACTGAACGTGGCGTGGTGTTCACTGAACTTGGCGTGGTGTTCACTACCCTTGACATGGTTTTCACTACCCTTGGTGTGGCGCTCACTACCCTTGGCGTGGTGTTCACTACCCTTGGCGTAATGTTCACTACACTTGGCGTGGTGTTCACTATGACACTGGAAGACAGAAGAGTAAGGGAAGACATGATCACAACCTAAAAAATCCTCAGAGGACTCTACCGGGTAAACAAGGATAAACTATTCATCACTGGTGGGACACGATCAAGGGGACACAGGTGGAAACTGAGTACCCACATAACGTACAGAGACGTTAGAAGGAACTTTTTCAGTGTCAGAGTAGTTAACGGATGGAATGCGTTAGGCAGTGATGTGGTGGAGGCTGACTCCATACACAGTCAAATTCTGGCTCCAAATTTAAAATTCTGGCTCCAAATTCTGGCTCTCTGCACGTATTCGCAGTTTTAAATTACGACTTTTTATACCGAAAATATGCCAATTAATGAAAGTGGCGATGGATCACATTTTGACCAAACCCTCACTGCAGTTTTGAAAATATCCAAAATATCCCAAATTCGACCCTCGAGCCATATTTTGGAGCCAAATTCTGGCTCTCTGCACGAATTCGCAGTTTGAAATTACGCCTTTTTATACTGAAAATATGCCAATTACTGAGAGCAGCGATGGATCTCATTTTGACTCAATCCCTCCCTGCAATTTTCAAAATATCCCAAACATCCCAAATTCGACGCTTAACCCATATTTTGAAGCCAAATTCTGTCTCTCTGCACGTATTCGCAGTTTGAAATTACGATTTTTTATACCGAAAATATGCCAATTACTGTGAGCGGCGATGGGTCACATTTGCCCAAAACCCCCCTGTAGATTTGAAAATATCCCAAACATCCCAACTTCGACCCATGAGGCATATTTTGGAGCCAAATTCTGGCTTTCTGCACGTATTCGCAGTTAGAAATTACTACTTTTTATACCGAAAATATGCCAATTGCTGAAAGAGGCGTTGGATCATATTTTGCCCAAACCCTCCCTGCAGTTTTCAAAATATCCCAAGCATCCCAAATTCGACCCTTCAACAATATTTTGGAGCCAAATTCTGGCTCTCTGCACGTATTCGCAGTTTGAAGTTACGAATTTTTACACCGAAAATACGCCAATTACTGAGAGCGGCGAAGGGTCACATTTTGCCGAAACCCCCCCTCCAGTTTTCAAATTATCTAAAACACCCCAAATTCAACGCTTGAGCCATATTTTGGAGTTAAATTCTAGCTTTCTGGACGTATTCGCAGTTTGAAATTACGACTTTTTACACCGAAAATATGACAATTACTGAGAGCGGCGACGGGTCACATTTTGCCCAAACCCCTTTGAAGTTTTCAAAATATCCCAAACATCCCAAATTCAACGCTTGAGCCATATTTTGGAGCCAAATTCTTGCTTTCTGGACGTATTCGCTGTTTGAAATTACGACTTTTTACACCGAAAATATGCTAATTACTGAAAGCGGCGTTGGATCACATTTTGCCCCATCCCCTCCCTGCAGTTTTCAAAATATCCCAAACATCCAAAATTTGACGCTTGAGCCATATTTTGGAGCCAAATTCTGGCTCTCTGCACGTATTTGCAGTTTGAAATTACGACTTTTTATACCGAAAATATGCCAATTACTGAGAGCCGGAATGGGTTACATTTTGTCCAAACCCCCCTGCAGTTTCCAAATATCCCAAACATCCCAAATTTGACCCTTGAACCTTATTTTGGAGCCAAATTCTGGCCCTCTGCTCGTATTCACAGTTTGAAATTACGACTGTTTTATACCGAAATTATGCCAATTCCTGAAAGCGACAATGGGTCACGTTTTGCCCAAACCCACCTCCAGTTTTCAAAATCCTGGCTTTCTGCACGTATTAGTCGTTTTAAATTACGACTTTTAATACCGAATATATTCCACTTACTGAAATCAGAGATTGATCACTTTTTGCCCAAATCCTCCCTGCAGTTTTTTAAAATATCCCGAACATCCCAAATTCGACTCCTGAGCCATATTTTGGAGCCAAATTTTGGCTCTCTGCAGGTATTCACAGTTTGAAATTACGACCTTTTACACCGAAAATATGTCAATTACTGAGAGCAGCGATGGGTCACATTTTGCCCGAATCCCCCCTGCAGTTTTCAAAATATCACAAACATCCCAAATTCGACCCTTGAGCCATATTTTGGAGTCAAATTCTGGCTTTCTGCTCGTATTCGCAGTTTGAAATTACGTCTTTCTATACCGAAAATATGCCAATAATTCAGAGTAGCGATGGGTCACATTTTGCATGAAACCCCCTTTGCAGTTTTAAAAATATCCAAAACATCCCAAATTCGACGCTTCAGCCATATTTTGGAGCCAAATTCTGGCTCTCTGCACGTATTCGCAGTTTGAAATTATGACTTTTTATACCGAAAATATGCCAATTAAAAATTAAAGTGGCGATGGATCACTTTTTGGCCAGACCCTCACTGTTTTCAAAATATCCCAAACATCCCAAATTCGACGCTTGAGCCATATTTTGGAGCAAAATTCTGGCTCTCTGCACGTATTCGCAGTTTGAAATTACGACTTTTTATACCGAAAATGTGCCAATTACTGAGAGCGCGATGGGTCACATTTTAGCCAAACCCTCCCTGCAGTTTTCAAAATATCCCAAACATCCCAAATTCGACCCTTGAGCCATATTTTGGAGCAAAATTGTGGCTCTCTACACGTATTCGCAGTTTGAAAGTACGACTTTCTACACCTAAAATGTGCCAATTACTGAGAGCGGCGATTGGTCACATTTTAGCCAAACCCTCCCTGCAGTTTTCAAATATCCCAAACATCCCAAATTCGACGCTTAACCTATATTTTGAACCCAAATTCTGGCTCTCTGCACGAATTCGCAGTTTATAATTACGAATTTTTATACCGAAAATTGGCCAATTACTGAGAGCGGCGATGGGTCACATTTGCCCAAAACCCCCCTGCAGATTTGAAAATATCCCAAACATTCCAAATTCGACCCTTGAGCCATATTTTGGAGCCAAATTCTGGCTTTCTGCACGTATTCGCAGTTAGAAATTACTACTTTTTATACCGGAAATATGCCAATTACTGAAAGCAGCGTTGGATCATATTTTGCCCAAACCCTCCCTGCAGTTTTCAAAATATCCCAAACATCCCAAATTCGACCCTTGAACAATATTTTGGAGCCAATTTCTGGCTCTCTACACGTATTCGTAGTTTGAAGTTACGACTTTTTACACCGAAAATATGCGATTTACTGAGAGCCGCGATGGATCACATTTGGCCCAAACCCCCCCCCCCCCCTGCAGTTTTCAAAATATCCCAAACATCCCAAATTCAACGCTTGAGCCATATTTTGGAGCCAAATTCTGGCTTTCTGGACGTATTCGCAGTTTGAAATTACGACTTTTTACACCGAAAATATGCCAATTACTGAGAGCGGCGATGGGTCACATTTTGCCCAAACCCTTTAAAGTTTTCAAAATATTCCAAACATCCCAAATTAGACCCTTGAGCTGTATTTTGCAGCCACATTTTGGCTTTCTGCACGTATTCGCAGTTTGAAATTACGACTTTTTATACCGAAAATGTGCTAATTACTGAAAGCGGCGATGGATCACATTTTGCCCCAACCCCTCCCTGCAGTTTTCAAAATATCCCAAACATCCCAAATTCAACGCTTGAGCCATATTTTGGAGCCAAATTCAGGCTCTCTGCACGTATTCGCAGTTTGAAATTACGTCTTTTTATACCGAAAATATGCCAGTTACTGAAAGTGACGATTGATCACATTTTGCCTAAACCTTCCCTGCAATTTTCAAACTATCCCAAACATCCCAAATTCAACGCTTGAGCCTTATTTTGGAGCCAAATTCTGGCTCTCTGCACGTATTCGCTGTTTAAATTACGACTTTTTATACCGAAAATATGCCAATTACTGAGAGACGCGATGGGTCACATTTTGCCTAAACTCCCCCTGCAGTTTTCAAAATATCCCAAATATCCCAAATTCGACCCTCAAGCATTGCTTTGGAGCCAAATTCTGGCTCTGTGCGCGTGTTAGTAGTATGAAATTACTACTTTTTATACCGAAAATATACCAATTACTGAGAGCGGCGATGGGTCACATTTTGCCCAAACCGCCCCTGCAGTTTTCAAAATATCCCAAACATCCCAAATTCGACCCTTGAGCCATATTTTTGGAGCCAAATTCTGGCTCTCTGCACGTATTTGCAGTTTGAAATTACGTCTTTTTATACCGAAAATATGCCAATTACTGAATAGTACAGTACAATTACTGCCTGCCTGCCTGCCTGCTTAAACTTGTCCACTCAATATGCTGTTGAATATCAATCTCCAGTGTTCACTTACCGTTAATTCATACAGTATTAAACAAATGAATCATTAACAAACCTTTAAACATTTCAAGCACCTACATTCTTTCTAACATGAATCACAATAACTAATATACTCAACTCAGCCCCAAACACTTTTCTTATTCCGTCCTAAACACCTTACCATATATAACCTATCTCTAAAAAGTAAGTTTAAATACCTAACTGCCATCTCTCCCTTCCCCCCCCCCCCTCACCACCCCTACCCATGACTACCCACAGGACAGGGGAGCTACCCACGATAGCTCCCCTGAACCCCCCTACCACCAACCTTCCCCCAACAGTGGCCGCCATATCCCTACTCCCCTCCCAACCCCACTGTTACCCCCCCCTCCCCTCAATCCCCGTCAAACAGAGAAAAAGGCGGCGATAAGGCTATAATTTCCCAGCAAACCGTTCGCCTCTTTTGGACACACAACACTAAATATTAATTAATACACACTTTTAAACATACACATGTCAGTCAGTTAGCCTAAATTCTCCTATATTCTTTCATTCATGACACTGCTTCACTGGACAGCAACCTCATCGAATAACGCTGTCATTTATTTTTAACTGTCAATACAAACTCACAACTTCATGTCAGTCATTGCAATTGTTTATAAATAGACACTACCTCTCCCCGCTTGCTCCGAGGTATAAATACAGGTGCCAAATTTGATTCAGAAGGCAACTCCAGCGTGGCCTAGTCGGATAGAACATGTTCTTAATCCGGATAGACCTGCGTTCGAGCCTGTCGCAACGGTTGCAACTACAGGGCACAGATAGATTTCTGTGATGTCCTCTCCTGTAGAAGCATCAGTTTCGATAGTTTCTCTGGATAGCCGAAATTGATTGACTGCCCCTTGGAATGTGGGGAAGGGTTGAAATCCGGGAGCCCACGGACGGATACCTGGATCCACTGACCTCGGTCAGGTCTTTCAATCCACCTGGATTTCAGGTGGGGAGAAGGGAGGCAATTTGGGTCGACACAAATGGCTTCCTGGACCCAGAACCCCATGGATACACATGTCCGTGTATCCATGGAAACATGTCCGTGTATCACAGACAATCACAGATAGTCACACGGATTGATCACACGGATACATTTCCGTGTGATTGGTGAATCCGTGTGATACGGGATTCGAAACTAGGTGGGTGGGGATAAGGGAGGCAATTTGAGGGGACACAAATGGCTTCCTGGACCCAAAACCCCATTGATAACCCTAAATCCCTAAGATACACGGAAATCCCTAAGATACGCGGATAACTTCGTGTCACAGGTAACAGAGGGACGGAAGGGAGGGAGAGAGGAAGGGAGGAAGGGAGGTAGGGATGAAGGAAGGGTGGGAGGGAGGGAGGGAAATCTAACTGTAATTTTAATTAAAATTAAATTACAATTTTATTTTCTTGATAAAAATAAATCATTTTAAATTAATTTAACTCCAATTTAACAAGACTTTTAGACTTAGATTTTTAGATTTAGAGTCTAAATTTAAATGGAGTTTATTTATTACTTAAATGGATTAAATATTACTTGTATATAACAGCAACGGCCTAATTTTGCTTGTTTTTTTTTTTTACTTTTTTGCACCTTGAGAACACTGCTTCTCACCACATCTAGGAAGGGAAGGAGGGAGGGAGGGAGGTTTATTTTCTGTTGTTGGGTTAGGGTAGGTTACATTAGCTTTATCCAACCTAACTAACCTAAATTAACCTAACCTAATCAAATTTATATAATTGTTTATAATTATATAATTATATAATATAATATAATAATTATATAATATAATTATATAATTATATAATATAATTAATTTAATTATTTAATATTTATTATTTATTTATTATTTTTTATATAATTATTTAATATTTAATTATATTAAATATTTATTAAATTTTTTAAGAAAATTTAAAATTTATTAAAAAAAATTTAAAACTATATTAAAGAAAATTATTATAAAATATTATTATAAAATATTATTATAAAATATAAAATATATTATATTAAATAAAAGATAAACTTGTTCCTTAAATAACCTTTATAACCTTTGATAACTATAGGTTATAAATAATAATAATATTAGGCAGTAATAATAATAATATAATACTAATAATAATAATAATATAATAATAATAATAATAATAATAATACTCCATTAGGCAGTTAGGTTAGCTTAGGTTTTAGGTTAGTTTAAGTTAGAGGTTAGCTTAGGTTTTAGGTTAGTTTATAGGTTAGGATTAGGTTTAGGTTAGTTTAAGTTACAGGTTAGCTTAGGTTTTAGGTTAGTTTAGATTATAGGTTAGGATTAGGTTTAGGTTAGTTTAAGTTACAGGTTAGCTTAGGTTTTAGGTTAGTTTAGATTATAGGTAAGGATTAGGTTTAGGTTAGGTTGGGAAATAAGCTAGGAGTCACTGCTTTAAACAACCGACGGCTAAAAGGACTCACTCCAAGATTAATGCTCGATCCTGCTGGCACAAATAGGTGAGTACACATAAATGAATGACTTGTTCCTTCACGACTGACAATCGGGGATTCAAGGGTTCGAATCCCGGTCGGACAGGGTTGTTATTGTTGGTAGCGTTTTCTTTCACTTAATGCCTCTATTCACTTAGTAGTAAATAGGTATCGAGGAGTTAGTGAGCTACTTGCATCCTGGTGAGTTAGCGAGGGTTAGTCACTAGGTGGACCTTGTGGGGGTAGGTGTTATAAGCCTAACATGTGTATATATAATCTGCCTGTCCCCCGAGTCAATGATGTTACATTTATTAACTAAATGAAGCCTAAGAGAGCATATCTTTATTATGAGATTAGGAGAGCCTAAGATTAGTCATTTATTCTTTGAAGAGTTTTGCTTAGGTTGTTTTAATTACCGGTAAGTGGGTGGCATTTGTATGCAATTTGTGCGAAATCAATAGCATCCCAACATTTCCATTTTGGAGCAACAGTCCATTTGTTGTTGGTTACATGTTGACTAAATAGTTGCTATAAGCACTATCATTAATAGAGAATTAGCTGGTATGTGTGAGTATCCTCCGCCACAGTTACCATTATCTTGACCCACTCATTCCCTAACTCACTGACATGTGATTGGCTACTATTTGTATATAATAGCAACAGCCTTACTTTGACTTTTTTTTTACATTTTTTGCACCTTGAGAACACTGCTTCTCACCACATCAGCCAAGTTAAGAAACGTTGACTTTGGTTTAGTACTTGGATGAGTGACCTGCCTGGGAACACCAACTGGTGCGGATGATGGTATTCATATTTGGGCAGTCTTCGTGGGTGTGTGTGTGTGTGTGTGTGTGTGTGTGTGTGTGTGTGTGTGTGTGTGTGTGTGTGTGTGTGTGTGTGTGTGTGTGTGTGTGTGGTGTGTGTGTGTGTGAGTGTGTGTGTGTGTGTGTGTGTGTGTGTGTGTGTGTGTGTGTGTGTGTGTGTGTGTGTGTGTGTGTGTGTGTGTGTGTGTGTGTGTGAGTGTGTGTGTGTGTGTGTGTGTGTGTGTGTGTGTGTGTGTGTGTGTGTGTGTGTGTGTGTGTGTGTGTGTGTGTGTGGTGTGTGTGTGTGTACTCACCTAGTTGCACTCACCTAGTTGTGTTTGCGGGGTTGAGCTCTGGCTCTTTGTTCCGCCTCTCAACCGTCAATCAACAGATGTACAGATTCTTGAGCCTATTGGGCTCTATCATATCTACACTTGAAATTGTGTATGGAGTCAGCCTCCACTACATCACTTTCTAATGCATTCCATTCACTTCCTAATGCATTCCATGTGTGTGTGTGTGTGTGTTTACTAATTGTGTTTACTAGTTGTGTTTTTGCGGGGGTTGAGCTTTGCTCTTTCGGCCCGCCTCTCAACTGTCAATCAACTGTTTACTAACTACTTTTTTTTTTTTTTTTTTTCACACCACACACACACACCCCAGGAAGCAGCCCGTGACAGCTGACTACTCCCAGGTACCATATTTACTGCTAGGTAACAGGGACACTTAGGTTGAAAGAAACTTTGCCCATTTGTTTCTGCCCTCATGCGGGAATCGAACCCGCGCCACAGAATTACGAGTCCTGCGCGCTATCTACCAGGCTACGAGGCCCCTGTGTGTATGTGGTGTGTGTTTGTGTGTGGTGTGTGTGTGTACTCACCTAGTTGTACTCACCTAGTTGTGTTTGCGAGGGTTGAGCTCTGGCTCTTTGGTCCCGCCTCTCAACCATCAATCAACAGATGTACAGATTCCTGAGCCTATTGGGCTCTATCATATCTGCACTTGAAACTGTGTATGGAGTCAGCCTCCACCACATCACTTCCTAATGCATTCCATTTGTCTACCACTCTGACACTAAAAAAGTTCTTTCTAATATCTCTCTGGCTCATTTGGGCACTCAGTTTCCACCTGTGTCCCCTAGTGCGTGTGCCTCTTGTGTTAAATAGCCTGTCTTATCAACCCTGTCGATTCCCTTGAGAATCTTGAATGTGGTGATCATGTCCCCCCTAACTCTTCTGTCTTCCAACGAAGTGAGGTTCAATTCCGTAGTCTCTCCTCGTAGCTCATACCTCTCAGCTCGGGTACTAGTCTGGTGGCAAATCTTTGAACCTTTTCCAGTTTAGTCTTATCCTTGACTAGATATGGACACCATGCTGGGGCTGCATACTCCAGAATTGACCTGACATATGTGGTATACACAGTTCTGAATGATTCTTTACACAAATTTCTGAATGCCGTTCGTATGTTGGCCAGCCTGGCATATGACGCTGATGTTATCCTCTTGATATGTGCTGCAGGAGACAAGGTCTGGCGTGATATCAACTCCCAAGTCTTTTTTCTTTCTCTGACTCTTGAAGGATTTCCTCTCCCAGATGATACCTTGTATTTGGCCTCCTGCTCCTACACCTATCTTCATTACATTACATTTGTTGGGTTGAACTCTAACAACCACTTGTTCGAGACCATATCTTCAGTTTGTCTAGGTCTTCTTGAAGCCTCAAACAGTCCTCTTCTGTCTTAATCCTTCTCATAATTTTGGCATCGTCCGCAAACATTGAGAGAAAATGAATCTATACCCTCCGGGAGATCATTTACATATATCAGAAACAAGATAGGACCGAGTACAGAGCTCTGTGGGACTCCACTGGTGACTTCACGCCATCAGAGGTCTCACCCCTCACCGTAACTCTCTGCTTCCTATTGCTTAGGTACTCCCTTATCCACTGGAGCACCTTACCAGCTACACCTGCCTGTCTCTCCAGCTTATGTACCAGCCTCTTATGCGGTACTGTGTCAAAGGCTTTCCGACAATCCAAAAAATGCAGTCCGCCCAGCCCTCTCTTTCTTGCTTAATCTGTGTCACCTGGTCATAGAATTCTATTAAGCCAGTCAGGCAAGATTTACCCTCCCTGAACCAATGTTGGGCGATTTGTCGCGAAGTCCCTTTCTCTCCAGATGTGCTACCAGGTTTTTTCTCACGATCTTCTCCATCACCTTGCATGGTATACAAGTCAACAATACTGGCCTGTAGTTCAGTGCCTCTTGCCTGTCGCCCTTTTTGTATGTTGGGACCACATTCGCCATCTTCCATATTTCTTGGAGGTTCTCCCGTCTCCAGTGACCTACTATACACTATGGAGAGTGGCAAGCAAAGTGCCTCTGCACACTCTTTCAGTACCCATGGCGAGATCCCGTCAGGACCAACAGCCTTTCTAACATCCAGATCCAGCAGGTGTCTCTTGACCTCCTCTCTCGTAATTTCAAACTCTTCCAAGGCCGCTGGTTTACGTCCCTTTCTCCTAGCACAGTGACCTCACCTTGTTTCTGTTGTGAAGACCTCTTGGAACCTCTTGTTGAGTTCATCACACACCTCTTTGTCATTCTCTGTATACCTGTCCTCGCCTGTTCTAAGTTTTACTACCTGTTCTTTCACTGTTGTTTTCCGTCTGATGTAACTGTGGAGTAGCTTTGGTTCGGTCTTGGCTTTGTTTGCTATATCATTTTCATAACTTTTCTCTGCTTCTCTTCTCACCCTGACATACTCATTCCAGGTTCTCTGGTATCTCTCTCTGCTTTCTGGTGTTCTGTTATTCCGGAAGTTCCTCCATGCCCTTTTGTTCAGTTTCTAGCTTCCATACATGCCCTATTATACCATGGATTCTTCTTTTGTTTCTCGGATTTTCCTTTTGGGCCGGGATGTATCTGCTTACTGCCTCCTGACACTTTTGGGTGACATAGTTCATCATATCTTGTACAGACTTAGCTCTGAGGACTGTGTCCCAAGGTATTTCCCTTAGGAAGCTTCTCATCTCCTCATAATTTCCCTTTCGGTATGCCAGCCTTTTGTTTCCTAGTTCTTTTTCGGGGGGGATAATTCCGAGCTCTACCAGGTACTCAAAGTTCAATACACTGTGATCACTCATTCCCAAGGGTGCTTCCATCTTGACTTCTCTAATATCCCACTCATTAGGGGTAAATATCAGATCAAGCATTGCTGGTTCATCATCTCCTCTCATTATTGTTGAATCCTTGATGTGCTGGCTTAGAAAGTTTCTTGTTGCCACGTCCAGCAGCTTAGCTCTCCATGTTTTGGTCCTTTATGCAGGTCTCTGTTCTCCCAATCTATCTTCCCATGGTTGAAGTCTCCCATAATTAGTAGTCCAGATCCATTCCTGCTAGCAACAGAAGCTGCTCTCTCTATTATGTTAATGGTGGCCATATTGTTTCTATCATATTCCTGTCTGGGTCTTCTGTCATTTTGGTGGTGGATTATATATGACTATGACTATAATTTTTTTGCCTTCAAGTTGTTATTGTTCTTATAATGTAGTCAATGAAACCTTCACATCCCTGAACCACCATCTCCTCAAAATCCCAGCCTTTTCTTACCAGCAGAGCTACCACCCACCCCACCTCTTCCTTCTCTCTCTTTCCTCATAACATAATAGTCCTGTGGGAACACTGCATTGTTATTGTTTTCGGCAGCTTTGTTTCTGTGAGAGCTATTATGTCTGGGTTTTCCTCTAGTACCCATTCTCCAAGTTCATTTGCCTTATTTGTAATACCATCTATGTTAGTGTACATTGCCTTGAGGCTCACTTTCTCCGTCCCTTCTCAAATCTCCTTCTTGGTGAATGTTCTGCTGGTGGAGGAAGCTGTGCCATGGGTGTGAGGATTTGTGAGGTGGATGCCAGGGTTGCAGAGGATACTGGGATGAGGGGTGGGGGGTCAAGTGAAGGGGGAAGGACAGGGAAAGTATGGGGTGAACGGGGCGGGAGGACAGGAAGGAAAGGGGGGGATTTCTATGCAGAGGAGAAAACCCCCCTTTCCTCCCTGTCCTCCCGCCCCATTCACCCCATACCCTGTGTGTGTGTTTGTGTTGTGTGTGTGTGTGTGTGTGTGTGTGTGTGTGTGTGTGTGTGTGTGTGTGTGTGTGTGTGTGTGTGTGTGTGTGTGTGTGTGTGCGTGTGTGTGTGTGTGTGTGTGTGTGTGTGTGTGTGTGTGTGTGGTGTGTGTGTGTGTGTGTGTGTGTGTATGTGTGTGTGTGTGTGTACTCACCTAGTTGTACTCACCTAGTTGTGTTTGCGGGGTTGAGCTCTGGCTCTTTGGTCCCGCCTCTCAACCGTCAATCAACAGGTGTACAGGTTCCTGAGCCTATTGGGCTCTATCATATCTACACTTGAAACTGTGTATGGAGTCAGCCTCCACCACATCACTTCCTAATGCATTCCATTTGTCAACCACTCTGACACTAAAAAAGTTCTTTCTAATATCTGCTGGTGGCTCATTTGGGCACTCAGTTTCCACCTGTGTCCCCTTGTGCGTGTTCCCTTGTGTTAAATAGACTGTCTTTATCTACCACTATCAATTCCCTTCAGAATCTTGAATGTGGTGATCATGTCCCCCCCTAACTCTTCTGTCTTCCAGCGAAGTGAGGTTTAATTCCCGTAGTCTCTCCTCGTAGCTCATACCTCTCAGCTCAGGTACTAGTCTTTGGCAAACCTTTGAACCTTTTCCAGTTTAGTCTTATCCTTGACTAGATATGGACTCCATGCTGGGGCTGCATACTCCAGGATTGGCCTGACATATGTGGTATACAAAGTTCTGAATGATTCTTTTCACAAGTTCCTGAATGCCGTTCGTATGTTGGCCAGCCTGGCATATGCCGCTCAATGTTATCCGCTTGATATGTGCTGCAGGAGACAGGTCTGGCGTGATGTCAACCCCCAAGTCTTTTTCCTTCTCTGACTCCTGAAGAATTCTTCCTCTCTTAGATGATACCTTGTATCTGGCCTCCTGCTCCCTACACCTATCTCTCATTACATTACATTTGGTTGGGTTAAACTCTAACAACCATTTGTTCGACCATTCCTTCAGCTTGTCTAGGTCTTCTTGAAGCCTCAAACAGTCCTCTTCTGTTTTAATCCTTCTCATAATTTTAGCATCGTCTGCAAACATTGAGAGAAATGAATCGATACCCTCTGTGAGATCATTTACATATATCAGAAACAAGATAGGACCGAGTACAGAGCCCTGTGGGACTCCACTGGTGACCACGCCAATCGGAGGTCTCACCCCTCATCGTAACTCTCTGCTTCCTATTGCTTAGATACTCCCTTATCCACTGGAGCACCTTACCAGCTACACCTGCCTGTCTCTCCAGCTTATGTACCAGCCTCTTATGCGGTACTGTGTCAAAGGCTTTCCGACAATCCAAGAAAATGTAGTCCGCCCAGCCCTCTCTTTCTTGCCTAATCTTTGTCACCTGATCGTAGAATTCTATCAAGCCTGTAAGGCAAGATTTACCCTCCCTGAACCCATGTTGGCGATTTGTCACGAAGTCCCTTCTCTCCAGATGTGTTACCAGGTTTTTTCTCACGATCTTCTCCATCACCTTGCATGGTATACAAGTCAAGGACACTGGCCTGTAGTTAAGTGCCTATTGCCTGTCGCCCTTTTTGTATATTGGGACCACATTCGCCGTCTTCCATATTTCTGGTAGGTCTCCCGTCTCCAGTGACTTACTATACACTATGGAGAGTGGCAAGCAAAGTGCCTCTGCACACTCTTTCAGTATCCATGGTGAGATCCCATCTGGACCAACAGCCTTTCTAACATCCAGATCTAGCAGGTGTCTCTTGACCTCCTCTCTCGTAATTTCGAACTCTTCCAAGGCCGCCTGGTTTACCTCCCTTTCTCCTAGCACAGTGACCTCACCTTGTTCTATTGTGAAGACCTCCTGGAACCTCTTGTCGAGTTCTTCACACACCTCTCTGTCATTCTCTGTATACCTGTCCTCGCCTGTTCGAGGTTTCAATACCTGTTCTTTCACTGTTGTTTTCCTTCTGATGTGACTGTGGAGTAGCTTTGGTTCGGTCTCGGCTTTGTTTGCTATATCATTTTCAAAACTTTTCTCTGCTTCTCTTCTCACCCTGACGTACTCATTCCTGGTTCTCTGGTATCTCTCTCTGCTTTCTGGTGTTCTGTTATTCCGGAAGTTCCTCCACGCCCTTTTGTTCAGTTTCTTCGCTTCCATACATGCCCTATTATACCATGGATTCTTCTGTTGCTTCTCGGATTTTTCCCGTTGGGCCGGGATGAACCTGTTTACTGCCCTGACACTTTTGGGTAACATAGTCCATCATACCCTGTACAGACTTATCTCTGAGGTCTGTGTCCCAAGGTATTACACTTAGGAAACTTCTCATCTGTTCATAATTTCCCTTTCGGTATGCCAGCCTTTTGATTCCTAGTTCTTTTTGGGGGAGAGAAGTTCTAGCTCTACCAGGTACTCAAAGTTCAATACACTGTGGTCACTCATTCCCAAGGGCACTTCCATCTTAACTTCTCTTATATCCCACTCATTTAGGGTAAATATCAAATCAAGCATTGCTGGTTCATCTTCTCCTCTCATTCTTGTTGGTTCTGTGATGTGCTGGCTTAGAAAGTTTCTTGTTGCCACGTCCAGCAGCTTAGCCCTCCATGTTTCTGGTCCTCCATGCAGGTCTCTGATCTTCCAATCTATCTTCCCATGGTTGAAGTCTCCCATAATTAGTAGTCCAGATCCATTCCTGCTAGCAACAGAAGCTGCTCTTTCTATTATGTTAATGGTGGCCATGTTATTTCTATCATATTCCTGTCTAGGTCTTCTGTCATTTGGTGGTGGATTATATATGACTACGACTATAATTTTTTTCCCTCCATTTGTTACGGTACCTGCTATGTAGTCACTGAAACCTTCACAGCCCTGAATATCCATCTCCTCAAAATCCCAGCCTTTTCTTACCAGCAGAGCTACACCACCCCCACCTCTTCCTTCCCTCTCTTTCCTCATAACATAATAGTCCTGGGAACACTGCGTTTGTTATCGTTTTCGTGATCTTTGTTTCTGTGAGGGCTATTATGTCTGGGTTTTCCTCTAGTACCCGTTCTCCAAGCTCATTTGCTTTATTTGTAATTCCATCTATGTTAGTGTACATCGCTTTGAGGCTCACTTTCTTCTGTCCCTTCTCAAATCGCCTCCCTGGTGAATGTTCTGCTGGTGGGGGAGGCTGGTCCATGGGTGTGAGGACCTGTGAGGTGGATAACAGGGTCTCAGAGGATACTGGGATGAGGGGCGGGGGATCCACTGAAGGGGGAGGGACAGGGAGGGTATGGGGTGAAAGGGGAGGGAGGATGGGAAGGAAAGGGGGGGGAGGGAGGACTCGGGAGGAGGGGAGGGGTAGAAGGGGGGATTGGGTGTGGGGGGAGGGAGATTTGGCTGAACATTTGAGTGGGGGCAGAGAGGGTTTGGGGTAAGGGGGTTTTCTATGCAGAGGAGGGAGGCAGGGTTGTCCTCCCTTCTGGTGTTACTGGGTAGCTGGTTGTGGGTTCCCCCCTCGCTTCTGGGGGTGTTGTGTTGGGAGCTGTGACTTCCTGGTTTTCCCCTCTCGCCCTGCGCCTCTTCCTTGCTTCTGCCGCCACGGCTCTCTCCTTCCTTGTCATGTCTCTCTGGAGGAATACATTTTTTAATTTTCCCACGTTTTTCAGGGAGCTCTTCCTTGATAGGAGTCTTCTCCTTTGTGCTCTCGTTTGCAAACACTATCTTTATCATTCGGTCTCGGTCTTTGTTGTACCAGCCTAGCCTGAAAGCCTTCTCAATGCTATGCTCATCCCCTTCCATGTCAAGTGCCTTTAGTACTTCATTCACTGCTGCTTTGTCCTTGTCATTCCACTCTGTCCTATTAGAGCCTTTCCTGCTCTTTAATACCCACCGCAACCACTGATCTGTTTCCTTTCCAGCAGTTGGCTAGTGGAGCGTGCCGCCTCCTGTGAGGTGGCTGCTTTCATGGCCACCTCCATCACTGCAGTCATTACTTCAGAGTTATTTTTTTTTAGTATTTCCGCAAATGTTGCTTTTATTGTGGCATTCTCATCCAAAAAACTATTACCACCTTCTCCCTGGATGGTTTTCTGATTCTCGGCTTCGATACCATTCTCTTTGAGGGCTCTAATCTCCTCCTTTGCTGCTGTCAGCTCTCTTTTCAGGTTGCTTATTTCTTTCTTCATTTCCTGCATCATTTCTTGCATCTCACTCTTGATGTCCTCCAGAAACTGGGTGAACATTCCCTTCATTTCGTCACCTTGGCTCTTCCCTGTTCCCCTGGCACCTCTGGCTGCCATGCTTGACCCTGTTCCTATACTTGTGCCATGAAGGGATTTGTCAGGAGGGCAGAGCGGGATGGGGGAGGGAGAGAGAGAGAGAAAGAGAGAGAGAGAGAGAGGGAGTGATAAAGGGAGATAAATGGGTGGGTGGAGAGGATCCGACCCTTCCACTGAAGTGAGAAGAAAGTAGAAGGGGAGGGGGGGAGGATATGGAGAGAGAGGCGGGAGGGAGAGAGGGAGAGAGAGGAGAGGGAGATAGATGGAGAGGGAGAGAGCGGGTGAGGGAGAGAACGGGTGAGGGAGAGAGGGGGGAGGTGTGTGTGTATATGTGTGTATGTGTGTGTGTGTGTGTGTGTGTGTGTGTGTGTGTGTGTGTGTGTGTGTGTGTGTGTGGTGTGTGTGCTCACCTAGTTGTACTCACCTAGTTGTGTTTGCGGGGTTGAGCTCTGGCTCTTTGTTCCCGCCTCTCAACCGTCAATCAACAGATGTACAGATTCTTGAGCCTATTGGGCTCTATCATATCTACACTTGAAACTGTGTATGGAGTCACCCTCCACCACATCACTTTCTAATGCATTCCATTCACTTCCTAATGCATTCCATGTGCGTGTGTGTGTGTGTGTTGTTGTGTGGTGTGTGTGTGTGTGTGTGTGTGTGGTGTGTGTGTGTGTGTGTGTGTGTGTGGTGTGTGTGTGTGTGTGTGTGTGTGTGTGTGTGTGTGGTTGTGTGTGTGGTGTGTGTGTGACTCACCTAATTGTGCTTGCGGGGGTTGAGCTCTGGCTCTTGTTTCATTAAGTACTTCATCTCCTATTCTGTATCCTGTGCCTGGCCTCCTGTTTCCACTGCCTAGTTTCATTACTTTGCATTTACTCGGGTTGAACTTCAACAGCCATTTGCTGGACCATTCACTCAGTCCATCCAGGTCATCTTGTAGCCTCCTACTATCATCCTCTGTTTCAATCCTCCAATCAATGTTTCATCCTCTGTTTCAATCAATGTTTCTGATATATGTAAATGATCTTCCAGAGGGTATAGAATCGTTTCTCTCTATGTTTGCCGATGATGCAAAAATTATGAGGAGGATTGAAACTGAGGACGATAGTAGGAGGCTACAAGATGACCTAGACAGACTGAGTGAATGGTCCAAAAATGACTGTGATGTGGTGGAGGCTGACTCCATACACAGTTTCAAGTGTAGATATGATAGAGCCCAATAGGCTCAGGAATCTGTACACCTGTTGATTGACGGTTGAGAGGTGGGACCATACAGCCAGAGCTCAACCCCCGCAAACACAACTAGGTGAGTACACACACACACACACACACACACACACACACACCCACACACACACACACACACACACACACACACACACACACACACACACACACACCACACACACACACACACACACACACACTGTGTGGAGTGGAGCATCTGGAGAGAAGGAACTTTGTAACACAGCATCAACATGGGTTCAGGGATGGCAGGTCCTGCCTCACAGGGTTACTTGAATTCTACGACCAGGCAACAAAATAAGGCAAGAAAGAGAAGGGTGGGCTGACTGCATATTTTTGGATTGTCAGAAAGCCTTTGATACAGTGCCACACAAGAGGCTAGTGCGAAAGTTGGAGATGCAGGCTGGAGTGAGAGGGAAGGTACTCCGGTGGATAGAGTAGTACCTAAGCAACAGGAGACAACGAGTCTGTGTGAGGGGTAATCCTCCTCATAATTTTTGCATCATCGTCAAACATAGAGAGAAACGATTCTATACCCTCTGGAAGATCATTTACATATATCAGAAACAGTATAGGTCCAAGGACTGACCCCTGCGGTACTCCACTCGTAACGTCTCGCCAATCTGAGACCTCACCCCTCACACTGACTCGTTGTCTCCTGTTACTTAGGTACTCCTGTATCCAACGGAGTACCTTCCCTTTCACTCCAGCCTGCATCTCAGTTTTTTCACTAGCCTCTTGTGTGGCACTGTGACAAAGGCTTTCTGACAATCCAAAAATATGCAGTCTGCCCACCCTTCTCTTTCTTGCCTTATTTTTGTTGCCTGGTCGTAGAATTCAAGTAACCCTGTGAGGCAGGACCTGCCATCCCTGAATCCATGTTGATGCTGTGTTACAAAGTTCTTTCGCTCCAGGTGCTCCACTAGCTTTCTTCGCACAATCTTCTCCATCATCTTGCATGGTATGCAGGTTAGGGACACTGGTCTGTAATTCAGTGCCTCCTGTCTATCCCCTTTCTTGTATATCGGGAATACGTTAGCTGCTTTCCAAATTTCTGGCAGTTCCCCTCTTGCCAGTGATTTGTTATACAGCATGGAGAGCGGGAGGCACAGTTCTTCTGCTCCTTCCTTTAGTATCCAAGGGGAGATTCCATCTGGGCCTATAGCCTTTGTCACATCCAATTCTAGTAAACACTTCCTTACTTCCCCGCTGGTAATCTCAAACTCTTCCAGTGGTTCCTGGTTCCCTCTCTTATCTCTGGGATTTCTCCTTGCTCTAAGGTGAAAACCTCTTGGAATTTCTTATTCAGTTCCTCACACACTTCCTTGTCGTTTGTAGTGAATCCTTCTGCCCCTATCCTTAATCTCATAACCTGTTCCTTTACTGTTGTTTTTCTCCTAATGTGGCTATGCAGCAATTTAGGCTGAGTCTTTGCCTTGCTTGCGATGTCATTTTCGTATTGTCTTTCTGCCTCTCTTCTCATCCTAACATATTCATTCCTGGCATTCTGGTATCTTTCTCTGCTCTCCAGTGTCCTGTTATTCCTATAGTTTCTCATGCCCTTTTACTTTGCTGCTTAGCTAGCCTACATCTCTGATTAAACCATGGGTTTCTCATCTTCATTTCACTGTTTTCCTTTTGGACTGGGACAAACTTGTTTGCTGCGTCCTTGCATTTTTGCGTGATGTATTCCATCATATCTTGGGCCGTCTTTTCCCTGAGCTCTGTTTCCCATGCTATGTCTGCTAGGCATTTTCTTATCTCCTCATAGTTTCCCTTTCGGTATGCTAACCTTTTGGTTTCGGTATCCCTCCTCGAGTTTAATAACCCTTCTTCAATCAGGTACTCAAACACCAATACACTGTGGTCGCTCATTCCTACTGGGTCCTCAAAACTGATTTCTCTTATGTCAGAGTCGTTCAGGGTGAAAACCAGGTCGAGTCTCGCTGGTTCGTCATTTCCTCTCATCCTTGTGGGTTCACTGACATGCTGGGTTAAGAAGTTTCTAGTCGCCACCTCCAGTAGTTTGGCTCTCCACGTATCCTCGCCTCCATGCGGTTCCTTGTTCTCCCAATCAATCCTGCCGTGATTGAAGTCGCCCATGATGAGCAGGTGGGATCTATTTCTACAGGCAGAAGAGGCTGCCCTCTCAATTATAGTGTTAACTGCCATGTTGTTGCTTTCGTACTCTTGACTGGGTCTTCTGTCATTTGGTGGAGGGTTGTATATTACTGCTACTACTATCCTTGGTCCTCCCATTGTCATGGTGCCTGCTATGTAGTCTCTGAAACCCTCACAGTCCGGGATAGCCATCTCCTTAAAATTCCATTCCTTACTCATGAGTAGGGCCACTCCTCCTCCTCCCCTACCTTCCCTCTCTTTCCTTATTATTGTGTACTCCTGGGGAAACACGGCATTCGTTATGATTCCAGAGAGTTTTGTTTCAGTGAGTCCAATTACATCTGGGTTCACTTCTTGTGCTCTTTCTCTTAGTTCACTTGCCTTGCTTGTGATCTCATCTATGTTCGAGTACATTGCCGTGAAACTAACTCTCTTCTGCTTCTCCTCTGGGGGGGGGGGGACCTGTGGGGTCTGGGGTGAGCGGGAGCGGGGAGGATCTGGTATGGGGAGACTGGTGGAGGAGGAAGGGCTTGGGGGTAGGGGGGAGGGGGAGGGTAGGGGGAGTGGGTGAGGGGGGGAGGGTAGGGGGAGTGGGTGAGGGGGAGAGGGTTGGGGGGTGGGTGAGAGGGGGAGGGTTGGGGGGGGGGGGGGGGGATGGGGGAAAAGGGGGGGTTTGGGGGGCAATAAAGTGGGGAGGGCTTGGGGGGCGTGGGGGGAAAAGGGAAGGCTGAGGTGGTTGAGGAAGAGGGGAGGGTTTTGGGGAGTGGTGGAGAGGGGAAGGCTTAGGTGGGGTGGGGGAGTGGGGAGCTTAGGGGGTGGGGGAGAATGGCAGGCTTGTGGGATGGGGGAGAAGGGAGGTCCTGGGGGGAGGGGGAGTGTGAGGAGGGGGGGTGAGTGGGAGGAGAGGGGTGGGTGGGGGAGGGTGCCTTATGTGGGTACTTAGTGGGGGGCTGACAGGGGTTGGGGCAGGTAGGGTGTCTGTTGGGTGGAATGTGGGGGTGGTGCCGCACTCCCTGTGGCTAATGCACTGTTTGAGGAGGGTTCCCCATTCCCCTCTGGGATTGTAAGGATCGTGGGTGTGGCTCCCTGATTCCTTTCTCTCTCCCTGCGCTCCTTCCTCGCGTCTGCTGCCTGCATTCTCTCTTCCCTTGTCATATCCCTCTGCAAGAATACTCTTTTGAACTTCTCTACACCTACTAGACAGCACTTCCTTTCTAATAGTTCCTCTTTCGCGATTTCGCTCATGAAAACCACCTTTATCATTCGGTCTCTGTCCTTGTTGTACTTTCCAAGCCTGAAAACCTTTTCAACATTTTGCTCAGCTCCCTACATCCTTACCTCTTTAAGGATCTCTTTAATCATGTCCTTGTCTCTCCGCTCCTTTGGTCTGGCCCCTGTTTGCTCTTTAATGCCTGCTACTACTACTGCTCTATTTCTCTCTATCAGCCGGCTAGTACATCTAGCCGCTTCCTGAGAGGAAGCCACTTCCATGGCAACTTTCTTAACTGCAGACCTAGCTTCAGGGCTCAGAGAGAGAGAGAGAGAGAGAGAGGAGAGAGAGAGAGAGAGAGAGATAGAAGAGAGATAGAGAGAGAGAGAGAAGAGAGAGAGAGAGAGAGAGAGAGAGAGAGAGAGAAGAAGAAGAGAGAGAGAGAGAGAGAGAGGAGAGAGAGAGAGGAGAGAGAGATAGAGAGAGAGATAAGAGAGAGAGAGAGAGAGAGAGAGAGAGAGAGAGGAGAGAGAGGAGAGAGAGAGAGAGAGAGAGAGAGAGAGAGAGAGAGAGAGAGAGAGAGAGAGAGAGAGAGAGAGAGAGAGAGAGAGAGAGAGAGAGAGAGAGAGAGAGAGAGAAGAGAGAGAGAGAGAGAGAGAGAGAGAGAGAGAGAGAGAGAGAGAGAGAGAGAGAGAGAGAGAGAGAGAGAGAGAGGAGAGAGAGAGAGAGAGAGAGAGAGAGAGAGAGAGAGAGAGAGAGAGAGAGAGAGAGAGAAGAGAGAGAGAGAGAGAGAGAGAGAGAGAGAGAGAGAGAGAGAGAGAGAGAGAGAGAGAGAGAGAGAGAGAGAGAGAGAGAGAGAGAGAGAGAGAGAGAGAGAGAGAGAGAGAGAGAGAGAGAGGAGAGAGAGAGAGAGAGAGAGAGAGAGAGAGAGAGAGAGAGAGAGAGAGAGAGGGGGACAGAGAGAGGGGGGGAGGAGGGGGGTGGAGGGAGTAGGTGTGTCTGAGTGTGTATTGAAGGGGGGAGGAGGTGGGAGAGAGGGAGGGGATGGCGAGTTGTGTGTGTGTGTGTGTGTGTGTGTGTGTGTGTGTGTGTGTGTGTGTGTGTGTGTGTGTGTGTGTGTGTGTGTGTGTGTGTGTGTGTGTGTGTGTGTGTGTGTGTGTGTGTGTGTGTGTGTGTGTGTGTGTGTGTGTGTGTGTGTGTGTGTGTGTGTGTGTGTGTGTGTGTGTGTGTGTGTGTGTGTGTGTGTGTGTGTGTGTGTGTGTGTGTGTGTGTGTGTGTGTGTGTGTGTGTGTGTGTACTCACCTAGTTGTACTCACCTAGTTGTGCTTGCGGGGGTTGAGCTCTGGCTCTTTGGTCCCGCCTCTCAACCGTCAATCAACAGGTGTACAGGTTCCTGAGCCTATTGGGCTCTATCATATCTACACTTGAAACTGTGTATGGAGTCAGCCTCCACCACATTGCTTCCTAATGCATTCCATTTGTCAACCACTCTGACACTAAAAAAGTTCTTTCTAATATCTCTGTGGCTCATTTGGGCACTCAGTTTCCACCTGTGTCCCCTAGTGCGTGTGCCCCTTGTGTTAAATAGCCTATCTTTATCAACCCTGTCGATTCCCTTGAGAATCTTGAATGTGGTGATCATGTCCCCCCTAACTCTTCTGTCTTCCAACGAAGTGAGGTTCAATTCCCGTAGTCTCTCCTCGTAGCTCATACCTCTCAGCTCGGGTACTAGTCTGGTGGCAAACCTTTGAACCTTTTCCAGTTTAGTCTTATGCTTGACTAGATATGGACTCCATGCTGGAGCCCATACTCCAGGATTGGTCTGACATATGTGGTATATAATGTTCTGAAAGATTCCTTACACAAGTTTCTAAAGGCCGTTCTTATGTTAGCCAACCTGGCATATGCTGCTGATGTTATCCTCTTGATATGAGCTTCAGGGGACAGGTCTGGCGTGATATCAACCCCCAGGTCTTTCTCTCTCTCTGACTCTTGAAGTATTTCATCTCCCAAGTGATACCTTGTATCTGGTCTCCTGCTTCCTACTCCTATCTTCATTATTACATTACATTTGCTTGGGTTAAACTCTAACATCCATTGTTCGACCATTCCTGCAGCTTGTCCAGGTCTTCTTGAAGCCTCAAGCTGTCCTCCTCTGTCTTAATCCTTCTCATAATTTTGGCGTCGTCAGCAAACATTGAGAGGAATGAGTCTATACCCTCTGGGAGATCATTTACGTATATCAGAAACAGGATAGGTCCAAGCACAGAGCCCTGTGGGACTCCACTGGTGACTTCCGCCATTATGAGGTCTCACCCCTCACTATAACTCTCTGCTTCCTATTGCTTAGGTACTCCCTTATCCACTGGAGGCCCTACCAGTTACTCCTGCCTGTTTCTCCAGCTTATGCATCAACCTTTTATGGGGTACTGTGTCAAAGGCTTTCCGACAGTCCAAAAAAATGCAGTCCGCCCATCCTTCTCTTTCTTGCTTAATCTTTGTCACCTGATCATAGAATTCTATCAAGCCTGTAAGGCAAGATTTACCCTCCCTGAACCCATGTTGATGGGTTGTCACGAAGTCTCTTCTCTCCAGATGTGTTACTAGGTTTTTTCTCACAATCTTCTCCATCACCTTGCATGGTATACAAGTTAAGGACACTGGCCTGTAGTTCAGTGCCTCTTGTCTGTCACCCTTTTTAAATATTGGTACTACATTAGCAGTCTTCCATACTTCTGGTAGGTCTCCCGTTTCCAGTGACCTACTATACACTATGGAGAGTGGCAAGCTAAGTGCTCCTGCACACTCTTTCAATACCCATGGTGAGATTCCATCCGGCCCAACAGCTTTTCTCACATCCAGCTCCAATAGGTGCTTCTTGACCTCATCTCTTGTAATTTCGAACCTTGCCATGGTCACCTGGTTTGCTGCCACCTCTCCTAGCACCGTGACTTCTCCCTGTTCTATTGTAAAGACCTCCTGGAACCTTTTGTTGAGTTCTTCACACACCTCTTTGTCATTCTCTGTGTACCTGTCCTCGCCCACCCTAAGTTTCATCACCTGTTCCTTCACTGTTGTCTTCCTCCTGATGTGACTGTGTAGTAGCTTTGGTTCGGTCTTGGCTTTATTAGCTATATCATATTCATACCTTTTCTCAGCTGCTCTTCTCACACTAACATACTCGTTCCTGGTTCTCTGGTATCTCTCTCTACTTTCTGGTGTTCTGTTATACGGAAGTTCCTCCATGCCCTTTTGTTCAGCTCCTTTGCTTTCATACATTCCTTATTAAACCACGGATTCTTCCTTTGCTTCTCTGTTTTTTCCTGTTGGGCTGGGACAAACCTGCTTACAGCCTCCTGACATTTTTGGGTGACATAGTCCATCATGTCTTGTACAGACTTGGTTCCGAGTTCTGTGTCCCAATGTATATCCCATAGGAATTTATTCATCTCCTCGTAGTTTCTCTTTCGGTACGCCAGCCCTTTGTTTTCCAGTTCTTTTTTGGGGGTGATAATTCCTAGCTCAACCAGGTACTCAAAGCTCAATACACTATGATCACTCATTCCCAAGGGGGCTTCCAACTTAACTTCCCTTATATCCGACTCATTTAGGGTAAATATCAGATCAAGCAAGGCTGGTTCATCCCCTCCTCTCGTTCTTGTCGGTCCCTTGACGTGTTGACTTAGAAAGTTTCTTGTTGCCACATCCAGCAGCTTAGCTCTCCATGTGTCTGGGCCTCCATGTGGGTCTCTGTTCCCCCAATCTATCTTTCCATGGTTGAAGTCTCCCATGATTAGTAGCCTGGATCCGTTCCTGCTAGCCACAGAAGCTGCTCTCTCTATTATATTGATGGTGGCCAAGTTGTTTCTATCATATTCCTGTCTGGGTCTTCTGACATTCGGTGGGGGGTTATATATGACTACTACTATAATTTTCTGTCCCCAGTTGCTATGGTGCCTGATATGTAGTCACTGAAACCTTCACAGTTCTTAATTACCATCTCTTCGAAACTCCAACCTTCTCTTAGTAGCAAAGCTACACCACCTCCTCCTCTCCCTTCTCTCTCTTTCCTCACTACATAGTAGCCCTGTGGAAACACTGCGTTTGTTATGGTGTTTGTTAGCTTTGTTTCTGTGAGTGCTATTATGTCTGGGTTTTCTTCTAGTGCCCATTCTCCGAGTTCACTTGTTTTATTAGTAATTCCATCTATGTTAGTGTACATTGCCTTGAAGCTCACTTTCTTCAGTTCATTTTCTTGTCCCTTTCTTGGCGAGCATTCTGCTGGTGTGGGAAGCTTTTCAGTGGGTGAGATGATCTGTGAGGTGGTTTGCAGGGTTTCAGGGGAGTTTGGGGTGAGGGGTGGGGGTTTCATGGAAGGGGGGACAGGTAGGGTGTGGGTTAAGGAGATAGGGGGGACATGGAGGATACGGGGTGAGGGGGGAGGAGGGATAGGGAGGGTATGGGATGAAGGGGGAGGGGGGACAGGGGGGAAAGGTGGGAGGGGGGACATGATGGAAATGGGGAAGGGATGACAGGGTAAGAATGGGGTGGGGGGGAGGGAGGGTTGGGTGGGGGCAGGTAGTGTGAGGGGAAGGGAGGGTTTCTATGCAGAGGGGGTGGTGGGGTTGCCCTCCCCTCTGGTGTTGCTGGGATGCTGGTTTTGGGTTCGCCTCTTGTCTCTAGGACTGTTGTGTTGGGGGCTGAAATTTCCTGGTTTGCTTCTCCCTCCCTGCGCTTCCTCCTTGCCTCTGCTGCCCTGGCTCTCTCCTCCTTCGTCCTGTCCCTCTGCAGGAATACTTTCTTGTATCCCTCCACATGCTGCAGTCGACTCTTCCTTTCGAGAATATCCTCCTTCGTGGTTTCGTTTGTAAACACCACCTTTACAAGTCGGTTTCTGTCCTTGTTGTACCAGCCCAACCTGAAAACCTTCTCAATGTTTCTTTCAGCCCCTTCCATCTGTAACCCCTTCAGTAGCCCCTGTACTGCCTCTCTATCCTTGCTATTCCATTCTTGCCTGTTGGATCCATCCTGTTCTTTTATGCCTACAACTACCACTGATCTTTTTCTCTCCAGCAGCTGAGTGGTGCATCTTGCTGCTTCCTGTGAGGTGGCTGCTTGCATCGCTACCTCCCTCACTGTGTCCATTGCTTCTGAGCTCTTTTTCAGTATGTCTGCAAATTTTTCAGGTACAGAGGCATTTCCTTCCAATGTAACATTCCCACCTTCCCTTTGGATGATAATCTGATGCTCGGTCTTTTTATTTTTTCTGTGAGGGATTTGATCTCCTCTCTTGCTGATGTCAGCTCACTTTGCAGGTTGTTAATTGTAATCCTCATTTCCTGCATCTCCTTCCTGAATCCTCCAGAACTTGGGTTAACATGTCCCTCGTTTGATCAATTTGGCTGTTCCCTGTGTCCCTGTTGCGTCCACCTGCCATGTTGCCCTTGTCAAGAGAGAGAGAGCAAGAGAGAGAGCAAGAATAGTCCTAGTGTGAGTGGGTGTGGTGGGGGGGGGGAGTGTTTTGGGAGAGTGGGAGTGGTGGTGGGGGGGGGGGGTGTTGGGAGAGTGAGATGGTGGGTTAAGAGATGGGTGAGGTGTAGTCTTCAGGTTACGGCGGGTGGGGGAGGATTAGCGGCTTATCTGGGTTCCCAGTGAGCTCACAGTTGCTGTCCCTGTTACCTGTCTACCACGATTGTATTATTACGATTGTATTATTGAATGGAATGCAATGGTGTCTATGATATGATATTATATAAACCTTGTACACTGTTGGAGACTTATGAGAGACACTTACCAGCCAGCCCCCCACAAGCACTCTAGGTGAATACACGGCGTGTCGTCGGTAATCCTGTGAGGTCTTCAGGTCTCCACTTGTGTCCCGGCTGATGCGACTGATGCTGCCTCAAGAAGTCGATCTTCACTAGCTATCTTCTCTAAATTCACTAAAATAATTCACCACGAGATGTGATCAATGTGTTGCATAACAATGCCACTGTTCAATTTACACTGTCCCGATTCTCACTGCACAGTACACCCGCTCCCTTGAACCCTATTGTTCCCTCGGTTAACGCGACCGCTGACCCTACACGTCTGCTCACGATCAAAGCTGACCCAAGACTGTGTGTGTGTGTGTGTGTGTATGTGTGTGTGTGTGTGCGCGTGCGAGCGCGGTAAAAAAAGTCGTAATTTCAAACTGCGAATACGTGCTGAGAGCCTGAATTTGGGTCCAAAATATGGTTCAAGTGTCGAATTTGAGATGTTTGGGATATTTTGAAAACTGCAGGGAGGATTTGGGCAAAAAGTGATCCATCGCCGATTTCAGTAAGTGGAATGTTTTCGGTACAAAAAGTCGTATTTTCAAACTGCGAATACGTGCAGAGAGCCAGAATTTGGGTCCAAAATATGGCTCAAGGGTCGAATTTGGGATGTTTGGGATATTTTGAAAACTGCAGGGTGGGGTTGAGGGCAAAATGTGATCCATAGCCACTTTCAGTAATTGGCATATTTTCGGTATAAAAAGTCGTAATTTCAAACTGCGAATACGTGCAGAAGCCAGAAGTTGGCTCCAAAAATAGCACAAGGTTCAAATTTGGATGTTTGGGATATTTTGAAAACTGCAGGGGGGATTTGGGCAAAATGTGATCCATCGCCACTTTCAGTAATTGGCATATTTTCGTACAAAAAGTCGTAATTTCAACTGCGAATACGTGCAGAGAGCCAGAATTTGCTCCAAAATATTGTTCAGGCTCGAATTTGGGATGTTTGGGATATTTGAAAACTGCAGAGGGTTTGGGCAAAATGTGACCCATCGCCGCTTAGTAATTGGCATATTTTCGGTTAAAATCGTAATTTCAAACTGCGAATACGTGCAGAAAGCCAGAATTTGCTCCAAAATTGGCTCAAGCGTCGAATTTGGGATTTGGGATATTTTGAAAACTGCAGGGGGGTTTGGGCAAAATGTGACCCATCGCGCTCTCAGTAATTGCATATTTTCGATATAAAATCGTAATTTCAAACTGCGAATACGTGCAGAGGCAAAATTTGGCTCCAAAATATGGTCAAGCGTCAATTTGGGTTGTTTGGGATATTTTGAAATGCAGGGGGTTTGGGCAAAATGTGACCCATCGCGCTCTCAGTAATTGGCATATTTTCGTATAAAAAGTCGTAATTTCAAACTGCAAATACGTGCAGAGAGCCAGAATTTGGCTCCAAAATATGCTCAACGTCGAATTTGGATGTTTGGGATATTTAGAAAACTGCAGGGAGGGTTGGGCAAAATGTGATCCATCGCGCTTTCAGTAATTGGCATATTTTCGGTACAAAAAGACGTAATTTCAAACTGCAATACGTGCAGAGAGCCAGAATTTAGCTCCAAAATATGGCTCAAACGTCGAATTTGGATGTTTGGGATATTTTGAAAACTTCATAGGGGTTTGGGCAAAATGTGACCCATCGCCGCTTCAGTAATTGGCATATTTTCAGTATAAAATATCGTAATTTCAACTGCGAATACGTGCAGAGAGCTAGAATTTGGCTCCCAAATATGGCTCAAGCGTCGAATTTGAATGTTTGGGATATTTTAAAAACTGTAGGGGCTGTTTGGGAAAATGTGACCAATCGCTGCTCTCAGAAATTTGCACTTTTTCGGTATAAAAAATCGAAATTTCGAACAGAGAATACGTGCAGAGAACCAGAATTTGGCTCCAAAATATGGCTCAAGCGTCGAATTTGGGATGTTTGGGATATTTTGAAAACTGCAGGGAAGGTTTGGGCAAAATGTGATCCATCGCCGCTTTCAGTAATTGGCATATTTTCGAATAAAAAGTCGTAATTTAAAACGGCGAATACGTGCAGAGAGCCAGAATTTGACTCCAAAAGATATCTCAAGCGTCGAATTAGAGATGTTTGGGATATTTTGAAAACTGCAGGGAAGGTTTGGGCAAAGTGTGATCCATCGCCGCTCTCAGTACTAAACAATTTTTGGTATAAAAATTCGTAATTTCAAACTGCGAATACGTGCAGAGAGCCAGAATTTGGCTCCAAAATATAGCTCAAGCGTTGAATTTGGGGTGTTTGGGATATTTTGAAAACTGCAGGGACTGCTTTGGCAAAATGTGATCCATCGCCGCTTTCTGAAATAAACATATTTTCGGTATAAAAATTCGTAATTTCAAACTGCGTATGCGAGCAGAGCCAGAATTTGGCTCCAAAATATGGCTCAATGGTCGAATTTGGAATGCTTGGGAGAGTTTGAAAACTGCAGGGAGTTTTAGGCAAAATGTGACTTACCACTGCTCTCAGTAATTGGCATATTTTCGGAATAAAATGACGTAATTTCAAACTGCGAAAACGTGCAGAAAGCTTGAATTTGCTCCAAAATACGGCTCAAGGGTCGAATTTGGGATGTTTGGGATAGTTTAAAAACGGCAGGGGGATTTCGGCAATATGTGACCCACCGCCGCTCTCAGTAATTGGCATATTTTCGGTATAAAATGACGTAATTTCAACGTGCGAATACGTGCAGAGAACGAATTTGGCTCCAAAATATGGCTCATGCGTCGAATTTGGGATGTTTGGGATGCTTTTAAAACTGCAGGGGGGGAGGGGAAAATGTGACCCATCGCCTCTTTCAGTAATTGGCATATTTTCGGTATAAAATGTCGTAAGTTCAAACTGCGAAAATGTGCAGAGAGCCAGAATTTGGCTCCCAAATATGGCTCAATGGTCGAATTTGGGATGTTTGAGATATTTTGAAAACTGAAGGGAGGGTTTGGGCAAAATGTGGTTCATCGCCGCTTTCAGTAATTGGCAAATTTTCGGTACAAAAAGTCGTAATTTCAAACTGCGAATACGTGCAGAGAGCTAGAATTGCGCTCCAAAATATGGCTCAAGCGTCGAATTTTGGATGTTTGGGATATTTTGAAAACTGCAGGGGATCTTGGGCAAAATGTGACTTACCACCGCTCTCAGTAATTGGCATATTTTCGGTATAAAATGATGTAATTTCAAACTGCGAAAATGTGCAGAAAGCCAGAATTTCGCTCCAAAATACGGCTCAATGGTCGAATTTGGGATGTCTGAGATATTTTGAAAACTGCTGGGAGGGATTGGGCAAAATGAGATTCATCGCCGCTTTCAGTAATTGGTATTATTTAGGTATAATTCGTCAAAATTTCAAACTGTGAATACGAGCAGAAAGCCAGAATTTGGCTCGAAAATATGGCTGAAGTGTCGAATTTGGGATATTTGGGATATTTTGAAAACTGCAGGGAGGGTTGGGGCAAAATGTGATCCATCGCCGCTCTCAGTACTAAACACATTTTCGGTATAAAAAGTCGTAATTTCAAACTGCGAATACGTGCAGAGAACCAGAATTTGGGTCCAAAATTTGGCTCAAGCGGTGAATTTTGGACGTTTGGGATATTTTGAAAACTGCAGGGAGGGTTTGGGCAAAATGTGATTCATCGCCGCTTTCAGTAATTGGCATATTTTCGGTATAATTCTTTGTAATTTAAAACTGCGAATACGTGTAGAAAGCCAGAATTTGGCTCGAAAAATTGGCTCAAGTGTCTAATTTGGGATGTTTGGGATATTTTGCAAACTGCAGGGGGGGCTTTGGGCAAAATGTGACCCATCGCTGCTCTCAGTAATTGGCATATTTTCAGTATAAAAAACGTATTTTCAAACTGCGAATACGTGCAGAAAGCCAGAATTTGGCTCCAAAATATAGCTCAAGGGTCTAATTTAGGATGTTCGGGATATTTTGAAAACTTCAGAGGGGTTTGGGCAAAAGGTGACCCATCGCCGATCTCAGTAATTGGCATATTTTCGGTGTAAATAGTCGTAATTTCAAACTGCGAATACGTGCAGAGAGCCAGAATTTGGTTCCAAAATATGGATCAAGCGTTGAATTTGGGATGGTTTGAGATATTTTGAAAACTGCAGGGGGATTTTGAAAACTTCAGAGGGGTTTGGGCAAAATGTGACCCATCGCCGCTCTCAGTAATTGGCATATTTTCGGTGTAAAAAGTCGTAATTACAAACTGCGAATGCGTGTAGAGAGCCAGAATTTCGCTCCAAAATATTGATCAATGGTCGAATTTGCGATGTTTTTGATATTTTGAAAACTGCAAGGAGGGTTTGGGCAAAATATGATCCATGCCCGATTTCAGTAATTGGCATATTTTCGGTATAAAAAATCGTAATTTCAAACTGGGAATACGTGCAGAGAGCCAGAATTTGACTCCAAAATATGGCTCAAGCGTCGAATTTGGGATGTTTGGGATATTTTGAAAACTGCAAGGGGGGGGGGAGGTTTGGGCAAAATGTGACCAATCACCGCTCACAATAATTGGCATATTTTCGCTATAAAAATTCGTAATTTCAAACTGCGAATACGTAAAGAGAGCCAGAATTTGGCTCCAAAATATGGCTAAAGCGTCGAATTTGGGATGTTTGGGATATTTTGAAAACTGCAAGGAAGGTTTGGGCAAAATATGATCCATGCCCGCTTTCAGTAACTGGCATATTTTCGGTAAAAAAAAATCGTAATTTCAAACTGGGAATACGTGCAGAGAGCCAGAATTTGGCTCCAAAATATGGCTCAAGCGTCGAATTTGGGATGTTTGGGATATTTCGAAAACTGCAGAGGGTTTGGGCAAAGTGTGATCCATCGCTGCTCTCAGTACTAAATAAATTTTCGGTATAAAAAGTCGTAATTTCAAACTGCAAATACGTGCAGAGAGCCAGAATTTGGCTCCAAAATATGGCTCAAGGGTCGAATTTGGGATGTTTGGGATATTTTTTGAAAACTGCAGGGAGGGTTTGGGCAAAATGTGATCCAACGCCTCTTTCAGAATTAAACATATTTTCGTTATAAAAAGTCGTAATTTCAAACTGCGTATACGTGCAGAGAACCAGAAATTGGCTCCAAAATATGGCTCAAGGGTCGAATTTGGGATGTTTGGGATAGTTTGAAAACTGCAGGGGGGTTTGGGCAACATGTGACCCACCGCCGCTCTCAGTAATTGGCATATTTTAGGTATAAAAAGACGTAATTTCAAACTGCGAAAATGTGCAGAGAGCCAGAATTGGGCTCCAAAATACGGCTCAAGAGTCCAATTTGGGATGTTTGAGATATTTTGAAAACTGCAGGGAGGGATTGGGCAAAATGTGATTCATCGCCGCTTTCAGTAATTGGCATATTTTTGGTATAATTCGTCAAAATTTCATACTGGGAATACGTGCAAAGAACCAGAATTTGGGTCCAAAATTTGGCTCAAGCGTTGAATTTTGGACGTTTGGGATATTTTGAAAATTGCAGGGAGGGTTTGGGCAAAATGTGATTCATCGCAGCTTTCAGTAATTGGCATATTTTCGGTATAAAAAATCGTAATTTAAAACTGGGAATACGTGCAGAAAGCCAGAATTTGGCTCGAAAATATGGCTCAAAGGTCGAATTTGGGATGTTTGGGATATTTTGAAAACTGCAGAGAGGGTTTGGGCAAAATGTGATCCATCGCCGCTTTCAGAATTAAACATATTTTCGGTATAAAAAGTCGTAATTTCAAACTGTGTATACGTGCAGAGAACCAGAAATTGGCTCCAAAATATAGCTCAAGGGTCGAATTTGGGATAGTTTGAAAACTGCAGGGGGGTTTGGGCAAAATGTGACCCATCACCGCTTTCAGTAATTGGCATATTTTCGGTATAAAATGTCGTAATTTCAAACTGCGAAAATGTGCAGAGAGCCAGAATTTGGCTAGAAAATATGGCTCAAGGGTCGAATTTGGAGTCAGAATTTGGCTCCAAAATATGGCTCAAGGGTCGAATTTGGAATGTTTGAGATATTTTGAAAACTGCAGGGATTATTTGAGCAAAATGTGATTCATCGCCGCTTTCACTAATTGGCATATTTTCGGTATAATTCGTCGTAATTTTAAATTGCGAATACATGCAGAAAGCCAGAATTTGGCTCGAAAATATGGCTCAAGTGTCGAATTTGGGATGTTTGGGATATTTTGAAAACTGCAGGGAGAGGTTGGGTCAAAATGTGATCCATCGTCGCTCTGAGTAATTGGCATATTTTCGGTACAAAAAGTCGTAATTTCAAACTGCGAATGCTTGCAGAGGGCCAGAATTTGGCTCCAAAATATGGTTCAAGGGTCGAATTTGGGATGTTTGGGATATTTGGAAACTGCAGAGGGGTTCGGGCAAAATGTAACCCATTGCATCTCTCAGTAATTGGCATATTTTCGGTATAAAAAGTCGTAATTTCAAACTACTAACACGTGCAGAAAGCCAGAATATAGCTCCAAAGTATGGCTCAAGCGTCGAATTTGGGATGTTTGGGATGTTTTGAAAACTGCGGTGGGGGGGGGGAGGCAAAATGTGCCCTATCGCCCCTCTCAGTAATTGGCATATTTTCGGTATAAAAAGTCGTAATTTATACAGCGAATACGTGCAGAGAGCCAGAATTTGGCTCCAAAATAAGACTCAAGCGTTGAATTTGGGATGTTTGGGATATTTTGAAAACTGCAGGGAGGGTTTGGGCAAAATGTGACCCATCGCTGCTCTCAGTAATTGGCGTATTGTCGGTATAAAAAGTCGTAATTTCAAACTGCGAATACGTGCAGAAAGCCAGAATTTTCTCCAAAATATAGCTCAAACGTTGAATTCGGGATGTTTGGGATATTTTGAAAACTGCAGGGGGGGGGGGGGTTGGGCAAAATGTGACTCATCGTCGCTCTCAGTAATTGTCATATTTTTGGTATAAAAAGTCGTAATTTCACACTACTAACACGAATGCTTGATCTGATATTTACCCTAAATGAGTGGGATATTAGGGAAGTCTAGATGGAAGCACCCTTGGGAATGAGTGATCACAGTGTATTGAACTTTGAGTACCTGGTAGAGCTCGGAATTATCCCCCCCGAAAAAGAACTAGGAAACAAAAGGCTGGCATACCGAAAGGGAAATTATGAGGAGATGAGAAGCTTCCTAAGGGAAATACCTTGGGACACAGTCCTCAGAGCTAAGTCTGTACAAGATATGATGAACTATGTCACCCAAAAGTGTCAGGAGGCAGCAAGCAGATACATCCCGGCCCAAAAGGAAAATCCGAGAAACAAAAGAAGAATCCATGGTATAATAGGGCATGTATGGAAGCAAAGAAACTGAACAAAAGGGCATGGAGGAACTTCCGGAATAACAGAACACTAGAAAGCAGAGAGAGATACCAGAGAACCTGGAATGAGTATGTCAGGGTGAGAAGAGAAGCAGAGAAAAGTTATGAAAATGATATAGCAAACAAAGCCAAGACCGAACCAAAGCTACTCCACAGTTACATCAGACGGAAAGCAACAGTGAAAGAACAGGTATTGAAACTTAGAACAGGCGAGGACAGTTATACAGAGAATGACAAAGAGGTGTGTGATGAACTCAACAAGAGGTTCCAAGAGGGTCTTCACAACAGAACAAGGTGAGGTCACTGTGCAGGAGAAAGGGACGTAAACCAGGCCCTTGGAAGAGTTTGAAATTACGAGAGAGGAGGTCAAGAGACACCTGCTGGATCTGGATGTTAGAAAGGCTGTTGGTCCAGACGGAATCTCGCCATGGTTACTGAAAGAGTGTGCAGAGGCACTTTGCTTGCCACTCTCCATAGTGTATAGTAGGTCACTGGAGACGGGAGACCTACCAGAAATATGGAAGACGGCGAATGTGGTCCCAATATACAAAAAGGGCGACAGACAAGAGGCACTGAACTACAGGCCAGTATCCTTGACTTGTATACCATGCAAGGTGATGGAGAAGATCGTGAGAAAAACCTGGTAGCACATCTGGAGAGAAGGGACTTCGTGACAAATCGACAACATGGGTTCAGGGAGGGTAAATCTTGCCTGACTGGCTTAATAGAATTCTATGACCAGGTGACACAGATTAAGCAAGAAAGAGAGGGCTGGGCGGACTGCATTTTCTTGGATTGTCGGAAAGCCTTTGACACAGTACCGAATAAGAGGCTGGTACATAAGCTGGAGAGACAGGCAGGTGTAGCTGGTAAGGTGCTCCAATGGATAAGGGAGTACCTAATATTATAGACTCGTGGGTTGGTTGGTGTTGTCGTCGTTGATCCTTCTCTACGGACAACCCAACCCACAACTCGGTAGAGTGCTTACACTTCACTAGGAGATCACACTAGGCGCTTCTGGCTCTTGGAGAGGGGCTCAACGTCACACGTTTAGGGGACGCGGCTCCAACACTTAGCCTCGTTGTCACGTGCACACACCCACTCGAGCCGCTGTGACTCCCCACTCTCTCCTTAGATAAGATATGATCTCCTCAATCCCCTATGACTTACTAGTATTACCTCCTACCCTGTCCACAGCAGTGGTTCTTGGTTCTTTCTCTCTCCTTCTTTACTACCTCCTGGGAAGCCTCACTAGGACAAGGGCAAACACCAGCAAATTGTGACACATTTACTTGACAAAGCACATACACGATACATACACACATATAATAATAATGAATCCTATACTCTATAATATCACAATCAGGTTGCACTCCAACACCATCAGAACTCTATTATCAGCTTATCAAGGGGTATCCTATCTCCTGGTTCGCCACCTGATACCATTAACCTCCTCAAGTTGGTCAAGCCTACATACACTGTTGCACTATCAGCAAGATAATGTATATATAGAAAATCAGCATTTGAATGCAATAACATATCAGTATAAATGTTCATTGATACACAACAATGATCAATCGATCACTCTATCAGTCCTAGAACGCCATACATCTGTAGATAATCCACCCTACGGCTGTAACTCTAAACTTCAGTGTAAAACACTCCTTGACATAAGAATGCAAACAGTCACTCACCTCTCACTGCGTCTTGCACACTAATGACAACCAAACACTATCAACTCCCTATAGTAATCCACCAGAACTTCCCCTTCCACCTCTGGAAGTTCACTACCCTAATATCTTTAGGTTCTGCCGGGCTTCACTACCAGGATCCTCTGCAGCTCCTCCAGGCTGCTATCATGAAGTTTCCTTGAGTAACTACGGTGCTTCACCCTTCTGTTAGGTTCTTCCACAGCTCTCTTGGCTGCTACACCACCTCTACAGAAGCACGTGACACTCCTCTTCACCGCTGCTTCTCCTCACAGCTCGAGGTCCTCTGCTCCCTACCTTGGAGTCTCATCAGCTACATTCATCTGCTGGCTTCGAAGTTCTCAGCAACTTCTTCCCCAAAGAACAAACCTGCAACCCATCGACACTCCAATAAAATGTTCCCCTTTAACACATAAACAAAAATAACCACACAATATGCTTGCCTCAAACCTCTATCTGTCCTCTACATACAGTGAGAGTGGACTCCCCGTTTTGGGCGGGTCCATACTCCACCCGCCTGGCGGCGGTCCTCACTCGCTGGGAGGGTCTTCCTCCATCCGGAGCCAGGCTCCCTCAGTCGTCCGCCAGCGCTCAGAGGGGGCGGACGTCGCTCCGTGTTCCTCCCTCTCCACTCTCCTATTTCAGGCCTTCTGCCTTATTAAACATGTCTAACTTATAAATAAACATTGCTACTGTCGCTGGGCACACGACCAACTACAAGTGATCACTATGAACTGGCGTATATCGTGCTTACCACAGATCGGCTGGTCGAGGGCGCTTTCCCTCTGACGGCGTCTGGTCAGGGCGCTCCCACGGCCCACAATAATGTCTCTGGCCGGCTTGATACTCTCTTCTTCGACCAGGACTTGAGACCACAACGTTCCCAGCTCGGTTCCACAGCTGGCACGTCTACACACTTCTCTTCTCTTCGAGATATATCACTAGGGGTTCCCTTCTGATGGGAGCTCAACGGAGCGCGGCTTCCCCCTGCGATGTCTGGCACTCAAGTGAGGTCAAAGCCCTTCCAGAAGCGAGCCTCACGCCTCCAGCAAAATGTCCACATCTCCTAGCCAGTCATTTATCTGTTTTCTTCTTCATTGCCCATAATCTCAAACTGTTATACATATCCAACCAGCCATTTTACATATGCGTTATCACCTCAATATTTGTTAGACCTTCTAATCAGGTCAGGCTTGAGGAATAACTCTCAAGGAGGGAGACTCGTTTCTCCTGCAGGCTGAGATCATAACACTAAGCAATAAGAAGCAGAGAGTTACGGTGAGGGTTGAGACCTCTGATTGGCGTGAAGTCACCAGTGGAGTCCCACAGGGCTCTGTACTCGGCCCTATCTTGTTTCTGATATATGTAAATGATCTCCCGGAGGGTATAGATTTATTTCTCTCAATGTTTGCGGACGATGCCAAAATTATGAGAAGGATTAAGACAGAAGAGGACTGTTTGAGGCTTCAAGAAGACCTAGACAAACTGAAGGAATGGTCGAACAAGTGGTTGTTAGAGTTCAACCCAACCAAATGTAATGTAATGAAGATAGGTGTAGGGAGCAGGAGGCCAAATACAAGGTATCATCTGGGAGAGGAAATCCTTCAGGAGTCAGAGAAAGAAAAAGACTTGGGAGTTGATATCACGCCAGACTTGTCTCCTGCAGCACATATCAAGAGGATAACATCAGCGTCATATGCCAGGCTGGCCAACATACGAACGGCATTCAGAAATTTGTGTAAAGAATCATTCAGAACTTTGTATACCACATATGTCAGGCCAATTCTGGAGTATGCAGCCCCAGCATGGTGTCCATATCTAGTCAAGGATAAGACTAAACTGGAAAAGGTTCAAAGATTTGCCACCAGACTAGAACCCGAGCTGAGAGGTATGAGCTACGAGGAGAGACTGCGGGAATTGAACCTCACTTCGCTGGAAGACAGAAGAGTTAGGGGGGACATGATCACTACATTCAAGATTCTCAAGGTCATTGATAGGGTAGATAAAGACAGGCTATTTAACACAAGGGGCACACGCACAAGGGGAAACAGGTGGAAACTGAGCGCCCAAATGAGCCACAGAGATATTAGAAAGAACTTTTTTAGTGTCAGTGTGTAGACAAATGGAATGCATTAGGAAGTGATGTGGTGGAGGCTGACTCCATACACAGTTTCAAGTGTAGATATGATAGAGCCCAATAGGCTCAGGAATCTGTACTCCTGTTGATTGACGGTTGAGAGGCGGGACCAAAGAGCCAGAGCTCAACCCCCGCAAACACAACTAGGTGAGCACAACTAGGTGAGTACACACACACACACACACACACACACACACACACACACACACACACACACACACACACACAACACACACACACACCACACAACACACACACACACACACACACACACACACACACACACACACACACACACACACATGGAATGCATTAGGAAGTGAATGGAATGCATTAGAAAGTGATGTAGTGGAGGCTGACTCCATACACAGTTTCAAGTGTAGATATGATAGAGCCCAATAGGCTCAAGAATCTGTACATCTGTTGATTGACAGTTGAGAGGCGGGAACAAAGAGCCAGAGCTCAACCCCCGCAAACACAACTAGGTGAGTACAACTAGGTGAGTACACACACACACACACACACACACACACACACACACACACACACACACACACACACACACACACACACACACACACACACACACACACACACACACACACACACACACACACACACACACACACACACACACACACACACACACACATACACACACACACACACACATGGTGTGTGGTTAAGCAAGAAAGAGAAGGATGGGCGGACTGCATTTTTTTGGACTGTCGGAAAGCCTTTGACACAGTACCCCATAAAAGGTTGATGCATAAGCTGGAGAAACAGGCAGGAGTAACTGGTAGGGCGCTCTAGTGGATAAGGGAGTACCTAAGCAATAGGAAGCAGAGAGTTATAGTGAGGGGTGAGACCTCAGAATGGCGGGAAGTCACCAGTGGAGTCCCACAGGGCTCTGTGCTTGGACCTATCCTGTTTCTGATATACTTAAATGATCTCCCAGAGGGTATAGACTCATTCCTCTCAATGTTTGCTGACGACGCCAAAATTATGGAAGGATTAAGACAGAGGAGGACAGCTTGAGGCTTCATGAAGACCTGGACAAGCTGCAGGAATGGTCGAACAAATGGATTTTAGAGTTTAACCCAAGCAAATGTAATGTAATGAAGATAGGAGTAGGAAGCAGGAGACCAGATACAAGGTATCACTTGAGAGATGAAATACTTCAAGAGTCAGAGAGAGAGAAAGACCTGGGGGTTGATATCACGCCAGACCTGTCCCCTGAAGCTCATATCAAGAGGATAACATCAGCAGCATATGCCAGGTTGGCTAACTTAAGAACGGCCTTTAGAAACTTGTGTAAGGAATCTTTCAGAACATTATACCCATATGTCAGACCAATCCTGCAGTATGCGGCTCCAGCATGGAGTCCATATCTAGTCAAGCATAAGACTAAACTGGAAAAGGTTCAAAGGTTTGCCACCAGACTAGTACCCGAGCTGAGAGGTATGAGCTACGAGGAGAGACTACGGGAATTGAACCTCACTTCGTTGGAAGACAGAAGAGTTAGGGGGGACATTATCACCACATTCAAGATTCTCAAGGGAATCGACAGGGTTGATAAAGAGAGGCTATTTAACACAAGGGGCACACGCACTAGGGGACACAGGTGGAAACTGAGTGCCCAAATGAGCCACAGATATATTAGAAAGAACTTTTTTAGTGTCAGAGTGGTTGACAAATGGAATGCATTAGGAAGCAATGTGGTGGAGGCTGACTCCATACACAGTTTCAAGTGTAGATATGATAGAGCCCAATAGGTTCAGGAACCTGTACACCTGTTGATTGACGGTTGAGAGGCGGGACCAAAGAGCCAGAGCTCAACCCCCGCAAGCACAACTAGGTGAGTACACACACACACACACACACACACACACACACACACACACACACACACACACACACACACACACACACACACACACACACACACACACACACACACACACACACACACAAACACACACACACACACACACACACACACACACACACACACACACACAACACCACACACACACACACCACACACACACACACACACACACACACACACACACCCAGGTCGCATCCTCCCCAACTCAGCCCTCCTATACATCCCCCCCGGCCTCAGCCTCCCACAACCCCCCTGTCCCTTCCACATTTGCACCTCCACAACGATTCCCCTGCCCCTGCTACATCACACTTGTCAGCGACCCCAGTGGGTCAAGCCATGCCCTCCCCAAACCCACCTTCCCATCCCCCCTCCCCAAATACCCCTTCCCACTCCCCTGCCCCTTCTACCCCATTGACTTCAATTCCATCTACTCCATCCCAGCTTCCACTGCACCCCTCTTCCACTCACCCCCAAACCCCACCCAACCCTCACCCCTCCTATGCACCTCCAGCCCACATTTAACCCCCTCACCTTGTGACCCCCTAACACCTTCCCCCATCTCCCTCTTCCCCTCTTCTACCCCAAAACCCCCACCTACCCCCGATTCCCCCCTAACTAATATACCCTCTCTTCCACTCCCAGCACCCATGCTCCATTCTCATCTCAGCTCTCCGCCCTCAGTATCCCTCTTCCCCCCAACCTCTCAACCTCTATCTGACTCTCAGTCTCACTCTATTTCTCAACCCCCCTATGCTATTCAGACCCCTAACTTTCAGACCCATTATGCCCTTCCTACCCCCCTAGCACCCCCCCACTCACCCCCACACCCCCTAGCACCCCCCCACTCACCCCACAGCCCCCACTTGCCCCCCAGACACCCCCCAGTTCCCCCCAGACCCCTGGTGAAAGGGGAACTCTGACACCCGAGTTTCCAAGAAGAGTCTCAAGGTTTGGTACACCAATGCTGATGGGGTAGCCAATAAAGCAGAAGAGATAAAAGAAAGAGTTAGTGAGGCAGACCCAGACATAGTGGCAATAGTGGAAACTAAAATAAATGGCATGATCTCGGATGCAATCTTTCCAGAGGGGTACCAGGTGATAAGAAAAGAAAGGACACAGAGACAGGGAGGAGGAGTGGCACTACTAATAAAGCGGAAATGGAAGTTTGATGAGCTGGAAAATCGGGTACCAATGAAAGCACAAGCTTCATACATGGAACTCTGACAGTGGATGGGAAGAAGATTGTAATCTTGATACTCTACAATCCCCCACCAAACAGTAGAAGGCCCAGGCAGGAGTACGAGGACAGCAACAAGACATGTATGGATGAACTGCAGAGGGCAGCAACTTTAGCGCATAGAATGAGAGCGAAGCTGCTGGTCATGGGGGACCTAAATCACGGAGAGATAAATTGGGAAACGAGGAATCCCCATGGCGGGGAGGAGACCTGGGGAGCGAAGCTGGTAGACGTTATTGACAGGAATTTCCTAACACAGCATGTGAAAGAAGATACTAGGGAAAGAGGAGGGGATACGCCCAGCCTATTAGATCTCATTATCACTCAGAATGTAGAAGACATCGAGCAGTTGGAACATGAAATACCACAAGGAGCTAGTGACCATTGTGTCCTAGTCTTTGACTACATGATGGAGCTTAAAATTGAGACCAAAGGACAAGAGGTCCGGGAAAGGAGACTTGATTACAGAAAAGGGGACTACAGAAGGATAAGGGACTACCTGGGAGAAGTGCAGTGGGAGGAAGAACTTAGAGGAAAAACAGTGCAAGGTATGATGAACCAAGTCATATTGAAATGCAAGGAGGCTGAAGATAGATTTATTCCAACAATAAAGGAAAAAAGCAGGAGGGAATATAATAACCCATGGTTTAATAGACAGTGTCAGGAAGCAAAGGTGAGAAGCAGGAGGGAGTGGAGGAAGTACAGAAGACAAAGGACAGAGGACAACAGGATTAGATGTAACAGAGCTAGGAATGATTACATTAACATAAAACGAGTGTCGGAAAGAAATTATGAGAACGATATTGCAGTCAAAGCGAAAAAGCAACCAAAATTACTACATAGCCATATAAGAAGGAAGATGTCGGTAAATGACCAAGTGACAAGACTGAGGAAAACAGAAGGGGCATATACAGAAAGCGACAAGGAAATCTGCGAGGTACTGAATGCAAAATTCCATGGAGTGTTCACAACCGAGCCTGAGCAGCTCCCATTGTTAGAAGAGATTACCCAAGATGAAAGACTATCGGATATAGAGGTGACAGCAGAGGATGTAATGAAACAGTTGACAACACTGGATGCAAATAAAGCTGTTGGACCAGACAAAGTATCACCATGGATACTCAAAGAGGCAGCGCAGGCTCTCAGCGTGCCTCTGGCAATGATCTTTAATGAGTCACTTATGTCGGGAGAATTGCCCAGTTGCTGGAAGGAGGCAAATGTCGTACCGATTTTCAAAAAGGGTGATAGGGAGGAGGCACTTAACTACAGACCCGTATCACTGACAAGCATCCCCTGCAAAATACTTGAAAGAATAATTAGGCTAAGACTTGTTGAGCACCTGGAGAGCATTGGGTTTGTAAACAAGCACCAACATGGGTTCTGGACAGGGAAATCATGCCTAACAAACCTTTTAGAATTCTATGATAAAGTAACAAGGATAAGGCAGGACAGAGAAGGCTGGGCAGACTGCATATTTCTTGACTGCCAAAAGGCCTTTGATACGGTACCGCACATGAGACTGCTATACAAACTTGAGAGGCAGGCAGGAGTAAGCGGAAAGGCCCTAGTATGGGTGAAGAACTACCTAACAGGAAGGAGCCAGAGGGTAATGGTAAGGGGCGAAAAGTCGGACTGGCGAACAGTAACAAGTGGAGTACCTGAAGGATCGGTGCTGGGACCAATCCTCTTTCTAATTTACGTAAATGATATGTTTACAGGAGTGGAATCATACATGTCAATGTTTGCAGATGACGCAAAATTAATGAGAAGAGTTGTGACAGACGAGGATTGTAGGATCCTCCAAGAGGACTTAAACAGGCTGCAGAGATGGTCAGGGAAATGGCTACTGGAGTTTAACACCAGTAAATGTAAAGTTATGGAAATGGGATCAGGTGACAGGAGACCAAAGGGACAGTACACATTGAAGGGGAACAGCCTACCTGTAACGATTCAAGAAAGAGACCTGGGAGTGGATGTGACACCTAATCTAACTCCTGAGGCACATATAAATAGGATAACGACAGCAGCGTACTCTACACTGGCGAAAATTAGAACTTCATTCAGAAACCTAAATGAGGAAGCTTTTAGGGCGCTTTACACTGCCTACGTGAGACCCGTCTTAGAGTATGCCGCGCCATCATGGAGCCCCCACCTGAAGAAACACATAAAGAAACTGGAGAAGGTTCAGAGGTTTGCGACGAGGCTTGTCCCAGAGCTACGAGGGATGGGATATGAAGAGCGGCTGAAGGAACTGAACCTTACGACACTAGAGAAAAGAAGGGAGAGAGGAGATATGATAGGGACATATAAAATACTCAGGGGAATTGACAAAGTGGAAATAGATGAAATGTTCACACGTAATAATAACAGAACGAGGGGACATGGGTGGAAACTGGAAACTCAGATGAGTCACAGAGATGTTAGGAAGTTTTCTTTTAGCGTGAGAGTAGTAGAAAAATGGAATGCACTTGGGGAACAGGTTGTGGAAGCAAATACTATTCATACTTTTAAACTAGGTATGATAGGGAAATGGGACAGGAGTCATTGCTGTAAACAACCGATAGCTAGAAAGGCGGGATCCAAGAGTCAATGCTCGATCCTGCAAGCACATATAGGTGAGTACATATAGGTGAGTACACACACACACACACACAAACACACACACACACACACACACACACACACACACACACACACACACACACACACACACACACACACACACACACACACACACACACACACACACACACACACACACACACACACACACACACACACACACACACACACACACACACACAAACACACACACACACACACACACACACACACACACACACACACACACACACACACACACACACACACACACACACACACACACACACACACACACACACACACACACACACACACACACACACATTGACCCACGAAGACTGCCCAAATATGAATACCATCATCCGCACCAGTTGGTGTTCCCAGGCAGGTCACTCATCCAAGTACTAACCAAAGTCAACGTTTCTTAACTTGGCTGATGTGGTGAGAAGCAGTGTTCTCAAGGTGCAAAAATGTAAAAAAAAAAAAGTCAAAGTAAGGCTGTTGCTATTATATACAAATAGTAGCCAATCACATGTCAGTGAGTTAGGGAATGAGTGGGTCAAGATAATGGTAACTGTGGCGGAGGATACTCACACATACCAGCTAATTCTCTATTAATGATAGTGCTTATAGCAACTATTTAGTCAACATGTAACCAACAACAAATGGACTGTTGCTCCAAAATGGAAATGTTGGCATGCTATTGATTTCGCACAAATTGCATACAAATGCCACCCACTTACCGGTAATTAAAGAACCTAAGCAAAACTCTTCAAAGAATAAATGACTAATCTTAGGCTCTCCTAATCTCATAATAAAGATATGCTCTCTTAGGCTTCATTTAGTTAATAAATGTAACATCATTGACTCGGGGGACAGGCAGATTATATATACACATGTTAGGCTTATAACACCTACCCCCACAAGGTCCACCTAGTGACTAACCCTCGCTAACTCACCAGGATGCAAGTAGCTCACTAACTCCTCGATACCTATTTACTGCTAAGTGAATAGAGGCATTAAGTGAAAGAAAACGCTACCAACAATAACAACCCTGTCCGACCGGGATTCGAACCCTTGAATCGCCGATTGTCAGTCGTGAAGGAACAAGTCATTCATTTATGTGTACTCACCTATTTGTGCCAGCAGGATCGAGCATTAATCTTGGAGTGAGTCCTTTTAGCCGTCGGTTGTTTTAAAGCAGTGACTCCTAGCTTATTTCCCAACCTAACCTAAACCTAATCCTAACCTATAATCTAAACTAACCTAAAACCTAAGCTAACCTGTAACTTAAACTAACCTGAACCTAATCCTAACCTATAATCTAAACTAACCTAAAACCTAAGCTAACCTAACTGCCTAATGGAGTTTATATTCTTATTATTTATAACCTATAGTTATCAAAGGTTTATAAAGGTTATTTAAGGAACAAGTTTATCTTTTATTTAATATAGTATATTTTATATTTTATAATAATATTTTATAATAATATTTTATAATAATATTTTTATAATAATATTTTATAATAATTTTCTTTAATATAGTTTTAAATTTTTTTTAATAAATTTTAATTTTCTAAAAAAAAATTAATAATTATTTAATATAATTTAATATATTAAAGTTATAAAGGTTTATAAACTAATGGTTGATTAGGTTAGGTTAATTTAGGTTAGTTAGGTTGGATAAACCTAATGTAACCTACCCTAACCCAACAACAGAAAATAAACCTCCCTCCCTCCCTCCCTCCTTCCCTCCTTCCCTTCCTAGATGTGGTGAGAAGCAGTGTTCTCAAGGTGCAAAAAAGTACAAGTAATATTTAGTAAGTAAAAAGTATACAAGTAATATTTAATCCATAATAATTATCCATTTTTAATAATAAATATACTCCATTTAAATTTAGACTCTAAATTTAAAAATCTAAGTCTAAAAGTCCTAGATTTAACTAGATTTTTAACTCCAATTAAATTGGAGTTAAATTAATTTAAAATTTTATTAATTAAAATTTTTTAAAAATATTTAAATTATTTTTATCAAGAAAATAAAATTGTAATTTATTTATCCAGGTATCCGTCCGTGGGCCCCCGGATTTCAACCCTTCCCCACATTCCAAGGGGCAGTCAATCAATTTCGGCTATCCAGAGAAACTATCGAAACTGATGCTTCTACAGGAGAGGACATCACAGAAATCTATCTGTGCCCTGTAGTTGCAACCGTTGCGACAGGCTCGAACGCAGGTCTATCCGGATTAAGAACATGTTCTATCCGACTAGGCCACGCTGGAGTTGCCTTCTGAATCAAATTTGGCACCTGTATTTATACCTCGGAGCAAGCGGGGAGAGGTAGTGTCTATTTATAAACAATTGCAATGACTGACATGAAGTTGTGAGTTTGTATTGACAGTTAAAAATAAATGGCAGCGTTATTCGATGAGGTTGCTGTCCAGTGAAGCAGTGTCATGAATGAAAGAATATAGGAGAATTTAGGCTAACTGACAGACATGTGTATGTTTAAAAGTGTGTATTAATTAATATTTAGTGTTGTGTGTCCAAAAGAGGCGAACGGTTTGCTGGGAAAATATAGCCTTATCGCCGCCTTTTTCTCTGTTTGACGGGGATTGAGGTGGGGGGGGGGGGTAACAGTGGGGGTGGGAAGGGAGTAGGGATATGGCGGCCACCGTTGGGGGAAGGTTGGTGGTAGGGGGGTTCAGGGGAGCTATCGTGGGTAGCTCCCCTGTCCTGTGGGTAGTCATGGGTAGGGGGGGTGAGGGGGGGGGGGGAAGGGAGAGATGGCAGTTAGGTATTTAAACTTACTTTTTTGAGATAGGTTATATATGGTAAGGTGTTTAGGACGGAATAAGAAAAGTGTTTGGGGCTGAGTTGAGTATATTAGTTATTGTGATTCATGTTAGAAAGAATGTAGGTGCTTGAAATGTTTAAAGGTTTGTTAATGATTCATTTGTTTAATACTGTATGAATTAACGGTAAGTGAACACTGGAGATTGATATTCAACAGCATATTGAGTGGAAAAGTTTAAGCAGGCAGGCAGGCAGGCAGTAATTGTACTGTACTATTCAGTAATTGGCATATTTTCGGTATAAAAAGACGTAATTTCAAACTGCAAATACGTGCAGAGAGCCAGAATTTGGCTCCAAAATATGGCTCAAGGGTCGAATATGGGATGTTTGGGATATTTTGAAAACTGTAGCAGGGGTTTGGGCAAAATGTGACCCATCGCCGCTCTCAGTAATTGGCATAATTTCGGTATAAAAATTCGTAATTTCACACTACTAACACGCGCAGAGAGCCAGAATATGGCTCCAAAGTATTGCTTGAGGGTCGAATTTGAGATATTTGGGATATTTTGAAAACTGCAGGGGGGGGGGGGGGTTTAGGCAAAATGTGACCCATCGCCGCTCTCAGTAATTGGCATATTTTCGGTGTAAAAAGTCGTAATTTCAAACTGCGAATACGTCCAGAAAGCCAGAATTTGGCTCCAAAATATGGCTCAAGCGTTGAATTTGGGATGTTTGGGATATTTTGAAAACTGCAGGGGGGTTTGGGCAAAATCTGATCCATCGCCGCTCTCAGTAATTGGCATATTTCCGGTGTAAAAAGTCGTAACTTCAAACTGCGAATACGTGCATAGAGCCAGAATTTGGCTCCAAAATATTGTTCAAGGGTCGAATTTGGGATGTTTGGGATATTTTGAAAACTGCAGGGAGGGTTTGGGCAAAATATGATGGGTTTGGGCAAAATATGATCCAACGCTGCTTTCAGTAATTGGCATATTTTCGGTATAAAAAGTAGTAATTTCTAACTGCGAATACGTGCAGAAAGCCAGAATTTCGCTCCAAAATATGGCTCAATGGTCGAATTTGGGATGTTTGGGATATTTTCAAATCTGCAGGGGGGTTTTGGGCAAATGTGACCCATCGCTGCTCTCAGTAATTGGCATATTTTCGGTATAAAAATTCGTAATTTCAAACTGCGAATACGTGCAGAGAGCCAGAATTTGGCTTCAAAATATGGGTTAAGCGTCGAATTTGGGATGTTGGGATATTTTAAAAACTGCAGGGGGGTTTCGGAAAAAATGTGATCCATCGCCGCTCTCAGTAATTGGCAAATTTTCGGTATAAAAATTCGTAATTTCAAACTGCGAATACGTGCAGAGAGTCAGAATTTGGCTTAAAAATATAGGTCAAGCGTCGAATTTGGGATGTTTGGGATATTTTGAAAACTGCAGGGAGGGGTTGGGTCAAAATGTGATCCATCGCCGCTGTCAGTAAATGGCATATTTTCGGTATAAAAAGTCGTAATTTCAAACTGCGAATACGTGCAGAGAGCCAGAATTTGGCTCCAAAATATGGCTCAAGGGTCGAATTTAGGATGTTTGGGATATTTTGAAAACTGCAGTGAGGGTTTGGGCAAAAAGTTATCCATCGCCACTTTAATTAATTGGCATATTTTCGGTATAAAAAGTCATAATTACAAACTGCGAATACGTGCAGAGAGCCAGAATATGGCTCCAAAATATGGCTGAAGCGTCGAATTTGGGATGTTTTGGATATTTTGAAAACTGCAAAGGGGGGTTCGTGCAAAATGTGACCCATCGCTACTCTGAGTAATTGGCATATTTTCGGTGTAGAAAGACGTAATTTCAAACTGCGAATACGAGCAGAAAGTCGGAATTTGACTCCAAAATATGGCTCAAGGGTCGAATTTGGGATGTTTGTGATATTTTGAAAACTGCAGGGGGGGCGGGGGGGTTCGGAGCAAAATGTGACCCATCGCTGCTCTCAGTAATTGACATATTTTCGGTGTAAAAGGTCGTAATTTCAAACTGTGAATACGTGCAGAGAGCCAGAATTTGGCTCCAAAATATGGCTCAGGAGTCGAATTTGGGATGTTTGGGATATTTTAAAAACTGCAGGTGGGTTTGGGCAAAATGTGACCCATTGCCGCTTTCAGGAATTGGCATAATTTCGGTATAAAACAGTCGTAATTTCAAACTGCGTATACGTGCAGAGGGCCAGAATTTGCCTCCAAAATATGGTTCAAGGGTCGAATTTGGGATGTTTAGGTTATTTGGAAACTGCATGGGGGTTTGGACAAAATGTAACCCATTCCGGCTCTCAGTAATTGGCATATTTTCGGAATAAAAAGTCGTAATTTCAAACTGCAAATACGTGCAAAGAGCCAGAATTTGGCTCCAAAATATGGCTCAAGCGTCGAATTTTGGATGTTTGGGATATTTTGAAAACTGCAGGGAGGGGATTGGGCAAAATGTGATCCAACGCCGCTTTCAGCAATTAGCATATTTTCGGTGTAAAAAGTCGTAATTTAAAACAGCGAATACGTGCAGAGAGCCAGAATTTGGAGCCAGAATTTGACTGTGTATGGAGTCAGCCTCCACCACATCACTGCCTAATGCATTCCATCCGTTAAGTACTCTGACACTGAAAAAGTTCCTTCTAACGTCTCTGTACGTTATGTGGGTACTCAGTTTCCACCTGTGTCCCTTTGATCGTGTCCCACCAGTGTTGAATAGTTTATCCTTGTTTACCCGGTAGATTCCTCTGAGGATTTTTTAGGTTGTGATCATGTCTTCCCTTACTCTTCTGTCTTCCAGTGTCGTAGTGAACACCACGCCAAGTGTAGTGAACATTACGCCAAGGGTAGTGAACACCACGCCAAGGGTAGTGAGCGCCACACCAAGGGTAGTGAAAACCATGTCAAGGGTAGTGAACACCACGCCAAGTTAAGTGAACACCACGCCACGTTCAGTGAATACCACGCCAAGGGTAGTGAATCCAAGGGTAGTGAACACCATGCGAATGGTAGTGATCACCAAGCAAAAGGTAGTGAACACCACGCCAATGGTGGTGAACACCACGCTAGGGGTAGTGAACACTACGCAAAGGGTAGTGAAGACCACGCCAAGGGTAGTGAACATCAAGCCAATGGTAGTGAACACCAAGCCAAAGGTAGTGAACACCACGCCAAGGGTAGTGAACATAACGCCAAGGGTGGTGAACACCACGCTAGGGGTAGTGAACACCACGCTAGGGGTAGTGAACACCACGCAAAGGGTAGTGAAGACCACGCCAAGGGTAGTGAACATCAAGCCAATAGTAGTGAACACCAAGCCAAAGGTAGTGAACACCACGCCAAGGGTAGTGAACATAACGCCAAGGGTAGTGAACACCACGCCAAGGGTAGTGAACATGACGCCATGGGTAGTGAACACCATGCCATGGGTAGTGAACACCACGCCAAAGGTAGTGAACACCACGTCAAGGTTAGTGAAAACCATGCTAAGGGCAGTGAACACCATGCCAAGGGAAGTGAACACTATGCCAAGGGTAGTGAACACCTCGTCGGGGTAGTGAACACCACGCCAAGGGTAGTGAACACCAAATGAAGGGTAGTGAACATCGGGTCCAAGGGTAGTGAACACCACGCCAAGGTTAGTAAATACCAAGCCAAGGGTTGTGAACACCATGCAAAGGGAAGTGAACACCATGCCAAGGGTAGTGAACACCACGCTAAAGGTAATGAACCCCACGCCAAGGGTAGTGAACAACATGCTAAGGGTAGTGAACAAAACACCATAGGTAGTGAACACCACGCTAAGGGTAGTGAACACCACGCGAAGGGTACTGAACATAACACCAAGGGTAGTGAACACCAGGTCAAGGGTAGTGAACACCATGCAAATGGTAGTGAACACCACGCTAAGGGTAATAAACACCACACCAAGGGTTGTGAACACCACGTCAAGGATAGTGAACACCACACCAAGGGTAGTGAGCACCACACAAAGGGTAGTGAACACCACGGCAAGGTTAGTGAACAGCACGTCAAGGTTAGTGAAAACCATGCTAAGGGTAGTGAACACCATGCCAAGGGAAGTGAACACAATGCCAAGGGTAGTGAACACCATGCCAAGGGTAGTTAACACCTCGCCAGGGGTAGTGAACACCACGCCAAGGGAAGTGAACACCACGCCAAGGGTAGTGAACACCATGCCAAGGGTAGTGAACACCTCGCCAGGGGTAGAGAACACCATGCCAAGGGTAGTGAACACCACGTTAAGGTAGTGAACACCACACCAATGGTAGTGAACACCAAATGAAGGGTAGTGAACACCATGCCAAAGGTAGTGAACACCACGCCAAGGTTAGTAAACACCTCGCAAAGGGTAGTGAACACCATGCAGAGGGTAGTGAACACCACGCTAAGAGTAGTGAACACCACGCTAGGAGTAGTGAACACCACGTCATGGGTAGTGAACACCACACCAAGGGAAGCGAACACCACGCCAGGAGTAGTAAACATTACGCCAAGGGTAGTGAACACCACGTCATGGGTAGTGAACACCACACCAAGGAAAGTGAAAACCATGTCAAGGGTAGTTAACACCACGCCAAGTTCATTGAACACCACGCCACGTTCAGTGAATACCACGTCAAGGGTAGTGAACACCACGCCAAGGGTAGTGAACACCACGCCAAGGGTGGTGATCACCACGCCAGGGGTAGTGAACACCACGCAAAGGGTAGTGAAGACCACGCCAAGGGTAGTGAACATCACGCCAAGGGTAGTGAACATCAAGCCAATAGTTGTGAACACAAAGCCAAAGGTAGTGAACACCACGAGAAGGGTAGTGAACCACACGCCAAGGGTAGTGAACACGACGCCATGGGTAGTGAACACCATGCCATGGGTAGTGAACACCACGCCAAGGGTAGTGAACACCACGTCAAGGTTAGTGAAAACTATGCAAAGGGTTGTGAACACCATGCCAAGGGAAGTGAACACTATGCCAAGGGTAGTGAACACTATGCAAAGGGTAGTGAACACCTCGCCAGGGGTAGTGAACACCAAATGAATGGTAGTGAACACCATGCCAAGGGTAGTGAACACCACGCCAAGGTTAGTAAATACCAAGCCAAGGATAGTGAACACCATGCAAAAGGAAGTGAACACCATGCCAAGGGTAGTGAACACCACGCCAAGGGTAATGAACCCCACGCCAAGGGTAGTGAATACCACGTAAAGGGTAGTGAACACTATGCCAAGGGTAGTGAACACTATGCCAAGGGTAATGAACACCTCGCCAGGGGTAGTGAACACCACGCCAAAGGTAGCGAACACCAAATGAAGGTTAGTGAATACCACGTCAAGAGTAGTGAACACCACGCCAAGGTTAGTGAACACCACGCTATATGTAGTGAACACGATGCCAAGGGTAGTGAACACCACGCCAAAAGTAGTGAGAACCACGATAAGGGTAGTGAACACGATGCCAAGGGTAGTGAACACCACCCCAAAAAGTAATGAGCACTATACCAAGGGTAGTGAAAACCATGTCAAGGATAGTGAACACCACGCCAAGTTCAGTGAACACCACGCCACGTTCATTGAATACCACTCCAAGAGTAGTGAACACCACGGCAAGGGAAGTGAACACCACGCCCAGGGTAGTGAACACCACGTCAAGGGTAGTGAACAGCACGCCAAGGGTAGTGAACACCATGCCAAAAGTAGTGAACACGTTGCCAATGATAGTGAAGACCACGCCAAGGGTAGTGAATACCACGCCAAGGGTAGTGAAGACCACGCTAAGGGTAGTGAACACCATGCCAAGGGTAGTGAACACCATGCAAATGAAAGAGAACACCAAGCCAAGGGTAGTAAACACCAAGCCAAGGGTAGTGAACATCACGCCAAGGGAAGTTAACACCACGCCAAGGGTAGTGAACACCACGCCAAGGGTGGTGAACACCACGCCAAGGTTAGTGAACCCCACGCCAAGGGTAGTGAAAACCACGCCAAGGGTAGTGAACACCACGTTAAGGGTAGTGAACACCACGCCAAGTGTAGTGAACCCCACGCCAAGGGTAGTGAACACTACGCTAAGGGTAGTGAACACCACGCCAAGGGTAGTGAGCACCACGCGAAGGGTAGTGAACACCACACAAAGGGTAATGAACACCACGCCAAGGGTAGTGAACACCACATCAAGGTTAGTGAAAAACCATGATAAGGGTAGTGAACACTATGTTAAGGGTAGTGAACACCATGCCAAGGGTGGTGAACACCACGACAGGGGTAGTGAACACCACGTCAAGGGTAATGAACACCACGCCAAGGGTAGTGAACACCACGTCATGGGTAGTGAGCACCACGCCAAGGGTAATGAACACCACGCCAAGAGTAGTGAACACCAGGCGAAGGGTAGTGAACACCATGCTAAGGGTAATGAACACCAGGCGAAGGGTAGTGAACACCATGTCAATGGTAGTGAACACCACGCCAAGGGTAGTGAACAATATGCTAAGGGTAGTGAACACCACGCCAAGAGTAGTGAACACCACGCCAAGGGTAGTGAACGCCACGCCACGTTCAGTGAATACCATGCCAAGGGTAGTGAACACCACGCCAAAAGTAGTGAACACCACGCCCAGGGCAGTGAACACCAAGTTAAGAGTAGTGAACACCACGTCATGGGTAGTGAACACCAAGCCAAGGGTAGTGAACATTACGCCAAGGGAAGTGAACAGCACGCCATGGGTAGTGAGCACCACACCAAGGGTAGTGAAAAACATGCTAAGGGTAGTGAAAACCACGCTAAGGTTAGTGAACACCACGTTAGGGATAGTGAACACCACGCCAAGTTCAGTGAACACCAAACCAAGGGTAGTGAACACAACGCCAAGGGTAGTGAACACCACGCCATGTTCAGTGAACACCACGCAACGTTCAGTGAATACCACGCCAAGGGTAGTGAACACCACACCAAGGGTAGTGAACACCACGGCAAGTGTAGTGAACACCACGCCAAGAATAGTGAACACCACGCTAAGGGTAGTGAACACCACGCTAAGGGTAGGGAACACCACGCCAAGAGTAGTGAACACCACGCCAAGGGTAGTGAACACCACGCCAAGGGTAGTGAACACCATGCCAACGGTAGTGAACACCACGCCCAGGGTAGTGAACACCACGTGAAGGGTAATGAACACCACGCCAAGGGTAGTGAACACCACGCGAAGGGTACTGAACACCACGCCAAGGATAGTGAACACCCCGCCAAGGGTAGTGAACACCACGCTAATAGTAGTGAACACCATGCCAAGGGTAGTGAACACCATGCCAATGATAGTGAACACTAAGCGAAGGGTAGTGAACACCAAGCCAAGGGTAGTGAACACCACGCGAAGGGTAGTGAACATGACGCCAAGGGTAGTGAACACCACGCTAAAGGTAGTGAACACAATGCCATGGGTAGTAAACACCACGCCATGGGCAGTGAACACCATGCCATGGGTAGTGAACACCACGCCAGAGGCAGTGAACATCACGCTAAGGGTAGGGAACACCACGCCAAGGGTAGTGAACACCACGCCAAGGGTAGTAAACACCACGCCATGGGTAGTGAACACCATGCCATGGGTAGTGAACACCACGCGAGAGGCAGTGAACACCACGCTAAGGGTAGGGAACACCACGCCAAGGGTAGTGAACACCACGTTAAGGGTAGTGAACACCACGCCAAGGGTATTGAACACTATGCCAAGGGTAGTGAACACCATGCCAAGGGTAGTGAACACCACGCCCAGGGTAGTGAACACCACGTGAAGGGTAGTGAACACAACGCCAAGGGTAGTGAACACCACGCCAAGGATAGTGAACACCACGCCAAGGGTAGTGAACACTACGCTAAGGGTAGTGAACACCATGCCATGGGTAGTGAACACCATGCCAATGGTAGTGAACACTAAACGAAGGGTAGTGAACACCAAGCCAAGGGTAGTAAACACCACGCCATGTGTAGTGAACACCATGCCATGGGCAGTGAACACCACGCCAAGGGTGGTGAACACCACGCCAAGGTTAGTGAACCCCACGCCAAGGGTAGTGAACATTATGCCAAGGGTAGTGAACACTATGCCAAGGGTAGTGAACACCTCGTCGGGGGTAGTGAACACCACGTTAAGGGTAGTGAACACCAAATGAAGGGTAGTGAACATCGTGTCCAAGGGTAGTGAACACCACGCCAAGGTTAGTAAATACCAAGCCAAGGGTAATGAACACCACGCTAAGGGTAATGAACCCCACGCCAAGGGTAGTGAACACCATGCGAAGACTACTGAACATAACACCAAAGGTAGTGAACACCACGTCAAGGGTAGTGAACACCATGCAAAGGGTAGTGAACACCACGCTAAGGGTAATGAACACCACACCAAGGGTTGTGAACACCACGTTAAGGATAGTGAACACCACACCACGGGTAGTGAGCACCACGGCACGGGTAGTGAACACAAGTCAAGGTTAGTGAAAACCATGCTAAGGGTAGTGAACACCATGCCAAGGGAAGTGAACACAATGCCAAGGGTAGTGAACACCACGCCAAGGTTAGTGAACACCACGCTATATGTAGTGAACACGATGCCAAGGGTAGTGAACACCACGCCAAAAGTAGTATGAACCACGCCAAGGGTAGTGAACACGATGCCAAGGGTAGTGAAAACCATGTCAAGGATAGTGAACACTACGCCAAGTTCAGTGAACACCACGCCACGTTCAGTGAATACCACTCCAAGGGTAGTGAACACCACGTCAAGGGTAATGAACACCACGCCAAGGGTAGTGAACACCACGTCAAGGGTAGTGAGCACCACGCCAAAGGTAATGAACACGACGCCAAGGGTAGTGAACACCATGCCAAGGGTAGTGAGCACCAAGCTAAGTGTAATGAACACCAGGCGAAGGGTAGTGAACACCATGTCAATGGTAGTGAACACCACGCCAAGGGTAGTGAACAATATGCCAAGGGTAGTTAACACCACGCCAAGGGTAGTGAACACCACGCCAAGGGTAGTGAACGCCACGCCACGTTCAGTGAATACCACGCCAAGGGTAGTGAACACCACGCCAGGAGTAGTGAACACCACGCCCAGGGTAGTGAACACCACGTTAAGAGAAATGAACACCACGTCATGGGTAGTGAACACCAAGCCATGGGTAGTGAACATTACGAAAAGGGAAGTGAACACCACGCCAAGGGTAGTGAAAAACATGCTAAGGGTAGTGAAAACCACGCTAAGGGTAGAGAACACCACGCTAAGGGTAGAGAACACCACGCCAAGGGTAGAGAACACCACGCCAAGGATAGTGAACACCACGTTAAGGATAGTGAACACCACGCCAAGATCAATGAACACCAAACCAAGGGTAGTGAACACAACGCCAAGGGTAGTGAACACCACGCCATGTTCAGTGAACACCACGCAACGTTCAGTGAATACCACGCCAAGGGTAGTGAACACCACACCAAGGGTAGTGAACACCTCGTCGGGGGTAGTGAACACCACGCCAAGGGTAGTGAACACCAAATGAAGGGTAGTGAACATCGTGTCCAAGGGTAGTGAACACCACGCCAAGGTTAGTAAATACCAAGCCAAGGGTAATGAACACCACGCTAAGGGTAATGAACCCCACGCCAAGGGTAGTGAACACCATGCGAAGGGTACTGAACATAACACCAAGGGTAGTGAACACCACGTCAAGGGTAGTGAACACCATGCAAAGGGTAGTGAACACCACGCTAAGGGTAATGAACACCACACCAAGGGTTGTGAACACCACGTTAAGGATAGTGAACACCACACCAAGGGTAGTGAGCACCACGGCACGGGTAGTGAACACAAGTCAAGGTTAGTGAAAACCATGCTAAGGGTAGTGAACACCATGCCAAGGGAAGTGAACACAATGCCAAGGGTAGTGAACACCACGCCAAGGTTAGTGAACACCACGCTATATGTAGTGAACACGATGCCAAGGGTAGTGAACACCACGCCAAAAGTAGTATGAACCACACCAAGGGTAGTGAACACGATGCCAAGGGTAGTGAAAACCATGTCAAGGATAGTGAACACTACGCCAAGTTCAGTGAACACCACGCCACGTTCAGTGAATACCACTCCAAGGGTAGTTAACACCACGCCAAGGGTAGTGAACACCACGCCCATGGTAGTGAACACCACGTCAAGGGTAGTGAACACCACGCCAATGGTCGTGAACACCAAGCCAAGGGTAGTGAACACCATGCCAAGGGTAGTGAACACCTTGCCAATGATAGTGAAGACCACGCCAAGGGTAGTGAAGACCACGCCAAGGGTAGTGAACACCACGCCAAGGGTAGTGAACACCACGCCAAGGTTAGTGAACACCACGCCAAGGGTGGTGAACACCACGCCAAGGGTAGTGAACACCACGCCAAGGGTAGTGAACACCACGCCATAGGTAGTGAACACCATGCCATGGGAAGTGAACACCACGCCATAGGTAGTGAACACCACGCCAAGGGTGGTGAACACCACGCCAAGGTTAGTGAACCCCACGCCAAGAGTAGTGAAAACCACGCCAAGGGTAGTGAACGTGACGTCAAGGGTAGTGAACACCACGTTAAGGGCAGTGAACACCACGCCAAGTGCAGTGAACCCCACGCCAAGGGTAGTGAACACCACGCTAAGAGTAGTGAACACCACGCCAAGGGGAGTAAACACCACACAAAGGGTAGTGAACACCACTTCAAGGGTAGTGAACACCATGTCAAATGTAGTGGACACCACGCCAAGGGTAGTGATCACCAAGCCAAGGGTAATGAACACCACGCCATGGGTAGATAACAACATGCCAAGTGTAGTGAACTCCACGCATTGGGTAGTGTACACCACGCTAAGGGTAGTGAACACCACGCCAAGGGTAATGAACATCACATCAAGGGTAGTGAACACCACGCCAAGGGTAATGAACATCACATCAAGGGTAGTGAACACCACGCCAACGGTAATGAACATCACATCAAGGGTAGTGAACAACACGCCAAGGGTATTGAACACCACGCCAAGGGTAGTGAACACCACATCAAGGTTAGTGAAAACCATGCTAATGGTAGTGAACACTATGCCAAGGGTAGTGAACACCATTCCAAGGGTGGTGAACAGCACGCCAAGGGTAGTGAACACCACGCCAGGGGTAGTGAACACCATGCCAAGGGAAATAAACACCACATGAAGGGTAGTGAACACCACGTCAAGGGTAATGAACACCACGCCAAGGGTAGTGAACACCACGTCAAGGGTAGTGAGCACCACGCCAAAGGTAATGAACACGACGCCAAGGGTAGTGAACACCATGCCAAGGGTAGTGAGCACCAAGCTAAGTGTAATGAACACCAGGCGAAGGGTAGTGAACACCATGTCAATGGTAGTGAACACCACGCCAAGGGTAGTGAACAATATGCCAAGAGTAGTTAACACCACGCCAAGGGTAGTGAACACCACGCCAAGGGTAGTGAACGCCACGCCACGTTCAGTGAATACCACGCCAAGGGTAGTGAACACCACGCCAGGAGTAGTGAACACCACGCCCAGGGTAGTGAACACCACGTTAAGAGAAATGAACACCACGTCATGGGTAGTGAACACCAAGCCAAGGGTAGTGAACATTACGAAAAGGGAAGTGAACACCACGCCAAGGGTAGTGAAAAACATGCTAAGGGTAGTGAAAACCACGCTAAGGGTAGAGAACACCACGCTAAGGGTAGAGAACACCACGCCAAGGGTAGAGAACACCACGCCAAGGATAGTGAACACCACGTTAAGGATAGTGAACACCACGCCAAGATCAATGAACACCAAACCAAGGGTAGTGAACACAACGCCAAGGGTAGTGAACACCACGCCATGTTCAGTGAACACCACGCAACGTTCAGTGAATACCACGCCAAGGGTAGTGAACACCACACCAAGGGTAGTGAACACCTCGTCGGGGGTAGTGAACACCACGCCAAGGGTAGTGAACACCAAATGAAGGGTAGTGAACATCGTGTCCAAGGGTAGTGAACACCACGCCAAGGTTAGTAAATACCAAGCCAAGGGTAATGAACACCACGCTAAGGGTAATGAACCCCATGCGAAGGGTACTGAACATAACACCAAGGGTAGTGAACACCACGTCAAGGGTAGTGAACACCATGCAAAGGGTAGTGAACACCACGCTAAGGGTAATGAACACCACACCAAGGGTTGTGAACACCACGTTAAGGATAGTGAACACCACACCAAGGGTAGTGAGCACCACGGCACGGGTAGTGAACACAAGTCAAGGTTAGTGAAAACCATGCTAAGGGTAGTGAACACCATGCCAAGGGAAGTGAACACAATGCCAAGGGTAGTGAACACCACGCCAAGGTTAGTGAACACCACGCTATATGTAGTGAACACGATGCCAAGGGTAGTGAACACCACGCCAAAAGTAGTATGAACCACACCAAGGGTAGTGAACACGATGCCAAGGGTAGTGAAAACCATGTCAAGGATAGTGAACACTACGCCAAGTTCAGTGAACACCACGCCACGTTCAGTGAATACCACTCCAAGGGTAGTGAACACCACGCCAAGGGTAGTGAACACCACGCCCATGGTAGTGAACACCACGTCAAGGGTAGTGAACACCACGCCAGGGGTCGTGAACACCAAGCCAAGGGTAGTGAACACCATGCCAAGGGTAGTGAACACATTGCCAATGATAGTGAAGACCACGCCAAGGGTAGTGAAGACCACGCCAAGGGTAGTGAACACCACGCCAAGGGTAGTGAACACCACGCCAAGGTTAGTGAACACCACGCCAAGGGTGGTGAACACCACGCCAAGGGTAGTGAACACCACGCCAAGGGTAGTGAACACCACGCCATAGGTAGTGAACACCATGCCATGGGAAGTGAACACCACGCCATAGGTAGTGAACACCACGCCAAGGGTGGTGAACACCACGCCAAGGTTAGTGAACCCCACGCCAAGAGTAGTGAAAACCACGCCAAGGGTAGTGAACGTGACGTCAAGGGTAGTGAACACCACGTTAAGGGTAGTGAACACCACGCCAAGTGTAGTGAACCCCACGCCAAGGGTAGTGAACACCACGCTAAGAGTAGTGAACACCATGCCAAGGGGAGTAAACACCACACAAAGGGTAGTGAACACCACTTCAAGGGTAGTGAACACCATGTCAAGGGTAGTGAACACCACGCCAAGGGAAGTGATCACCAAGCCAAGGGTAATGAACACCACGCCATGGGTAGTGAACAACATGCCAAGTGTAGTGAACTCCACGCATTGGGTAGTGTACACCACGCCAAGGGTAATGAACACCACATCAAGGGTAGTGAAACCCACGCCAAGGGTATTGAACACCACGCCAAGGGTAGTGAACACCACATCAAGGTTAGTGAAAACCATGCTAATGGTAGTGAACACTATGCCAAGGGTAGTGAACACCATGCCAAGGGTGGTGAACAGCACGCCAAGGGTAGTGAACACCACGCCAGGGGTAGTGAACACCATGCCAAGGAAAATAAACACCACATCAAGGGTAGTGAACACCACGTCAAGGGTAATGAACACCACGCCAAGGGTAGTGAACACCACGTCAAGGGTAGTGAGCACCACGCCAAAGGTAATGAACACGACGCCAAGGGTAGTGAACACCATGCCAAGGGTAGTGAGCACCAAGCTAAGTGTAATGAACACCAGGCGAAGGGTAGTGAACACCATGTCAATGGTAGTGAACACCACGCCAAGGGTAGTGAACAATATGCCAAGGGTAGTTAACACCACGCCAAGGGTAGTGAACACCACGCCAAGGGTAGTGAACGCCACGCCACGTTCAGTGAATACCACGCCAAGGGTAGTGAACACCACGCCAGGAGTAGTGAACACCACGCCCAGGGTAGTGAACACCACGTTAAGAGAAATGAACACCACGTCATGGGTAGTGAACACCAAGCCAAGGGTAGTGAACATTACGAAAAGGGAAGTGAACACCACGCCAAGGGTAGTGAAAAACATGCTAAGGGTAGTGAAAACCACGCTAAGGGTAGAGAACACCACGCTAAGAGTAGAGAACACCACGCCAAGGGTAGAGAACACCACGCCAAGGATAGTGAACACCACGTTAAGGATAGTGAACACCACGCCAAGATCAATGAACACCAAACCAAGGGTAGTGAACACAACGCCAAGGGTAGTGAACACCACGCCATGTTCAGTGAACACCACGCAACGTTCAGTGAATACCACGCCAAGGGTAGTGAACACCACGGCAAGTGTAGTGAACACCACGCCAAGGGTAGTGAACACCACGCTAAGGGTAGTGAACACCACGCTAAGGGTAGAGAACACCACGCCAAGGGTAGTGAACACCACGCCAAGGGTAGTGAACAAAACGCCAAGGGTAGTGAACACTATGCCAAGGATAGTGAACACCATGCCAACGGTAGTGAACACCACGCCCAGGGTAGTGAACACCACGTGAAGGGTAGTGAACACCACTCCGAGGGTAGTGAGCACCACGCAAAGGGTGATGAACTCCACGCCAGGGGTAGTGAACACCACGCCAAAGATAGTGAACACCACGCCAAGGGTAGTGAACACTAAGCGAAGTGTAGTGAACACCAAGCCAAGGGTAGTGAACACCACGCAAAGGGTAGTGAACATGACGCCAAGGGTAGTGAACACCACGCTAAAGGTAGTGAACACAATGCCATGGGTAGTGAACAGCACGCCATGGGCAGTGAACACCACGCTAAAGGTAGTGAACACCACGCCATGGGCAGTGAACACCACGACAAGGGTAGTGAACACCACGCCATGGGCAGTGAACACCATGCCATGGGTAGTGAACACCAATTCAAGGGCAGTGAACACCACGCCAAGGGTAGTAAACACCACGCCATGGGTAGTGAACACCATGCCATGGGTAGTGAACACCACGCCATGGGCAGTGAACACCATGCCATGGGTAGTGAACACCAATTCAAGGGCAGTGAACACCACGCCAAGGGTAGTGAACACCACGCCAAGGGCAGTGAACACCACGCAAAGGGTAGGGAACACCACGCTAAGGGGAGTGAAAACCACGTTAAGGGTAGTGAACACCACGCCAAGGGTATTGAACACTATGCAGAGGGTAGTGAACACCATGCCAAGGGTAGTGAACACCACGCCCAGGGTAGTGAACACCACGTGAAGGGTGTTCACTTGGAAGTTCACTACCCTTGGCGTGGTGTTCATTACCCATTGCGTGGTGCTCACTACCCTCGGAGTGGTGTTCACTACCCTTCACGTGGTGTTCACTACCCTGGGCGTGGTGTTCACTACCGTTGGCATGGTGTTCACTACACTTGGCATAGTGTTCACTACCCTTGGCGTGGTGTTCACTACCCTTGGCGTGGTGTTCACTACCCTTGGCCTGGTGTTCCCTACCCTTAGCGTGGTGTTCACTACCCTTAGCGTGGTGTTCACTATTCTTGGCGTGGTGTTCACTACACTTGCCGAGGTGTTCACTACACTTGGTGTGGTGTTCACTACCCTTGGTGTGGTATTCACTGAACGTTGCGTGGTGTTCACTGAACATGGCGTGGTGTTCACTACCCTTGGCGTTGTGATCACTACCCTTGGTTTGGTGTTCACTGAACTTGGCGAGGTGTTCACTATCCTTAACGTGGTGTTCACTATCCTTAGCGTGGCTTTCACTACCCTTAGCATGTTTTTCACTACCCTTGGTGTGGTGCTCACTACCCTTGGCGTGGTGTTCACTTCCCTTGGCGTAATGTTCACTACCCTTGGCTTGGTGTTCACTACCCATGACGTGGTGTTCACTACTCTTAACGTGGTGTTCACTACCCTAGGCGTGGTGTTCACTACTCTTGGCGTGGTGTTCACTACCCTTGGCGTGGTATTCACTGAACGTGGCGTGGCTTTCACTACCCTTGGCGTGGTGTTCACTACCCTTGGCGTGGTGTTCACTACCCTTGGCATATTGTTCACTACCCTTGGCGTGGTGTTCACGCCAAGGATAGTGAACACCACGCCAAGGGTAGTGAACACCACGTTAATGGTAGTGAACACCATGCTAAGGGTAGTGAACACCATGCCAAATGGTAGTGAACACTAAGCGACAATTACAACTTTTTATACCGAAAATATGCCAATTACTCTGAGTGGCGATGGGTCACATTTTGCCCAAACCCCACTGCAGTTTTCAAAATATCCCAAACATCTAAAATTTGACCATTGAGCCATATTTTGGAGCCAATTTCTGTCTCTCTGCACGTATTCGCAGTTGAAATTACGACTTTTTATACCGAAAATATGCATATTACTGAGATAGGCTTGGGATATTTTGGGATACTCCATATTTTGGGATACAACCAGGTATCAACCAGGCAATGGATCACATTTTGCCCAAACCCTCTCTGCAGTTTTCAAAATATCCCAAACATCCCAAATTCGACGCTTGAGCAATATTTCTGAGACAAATTCTCGATCTCTGCATGTATTCGCAGTTTGAAATTTCGACTTTTATACCGAAAATATGGCAATTACTGAAATCAGCGATGGATCACATTTTGTCCAAACCCTCCCTGCAGTTTTCAAAATATCCAAAACATCCCAAATTCGACGCTAGAGCCATATTTTGGAACCAAATTCTGGCTCTCTGCACGTGATCGCTGTTTGAAATTACGAATTTTTTAACCGAAAAAATGCCAATTACAGAGTGCAGCGAAGGATCACATTTTGCCCAAACAGTCCCTGCAGTTTTCAAACATCCCAAATTCGACGCTTGAGCTATATTTGGGAGCCAAATTTTGGCTCTATGCACATATTCGCCGTTTGAAATTACGACTTTTATAACGAAAATATGCCAATTACTGTGAGTGGCGATGGGTCACATTTTGTCCAAACCCCCCTGCAGCTTTCAAAATATCCCAAACATCCCAAATTCGACCCTTGAGCCATATTTGGGAGCCAAATGCTGGCTCCCTGCACATATTCGCCGTTTGAAATTTCAGCTTTTTTATACCGAAAAAATTGCAAATTTCTGAGAGCAGCGATGGGTCACATTTTGCCCAAGCCCCCCTTGCAGTTTTCATAATATTCCAAACATCCCAAATTCGATGTTTGAGCCATATTTTGGAGCCATATTCTGGCTCTCTGCACGTATTCCCAGTTTGAAATTACGAATTTTTATACCGAAAATATGCCAATTACTGAGAGCAGCGATGGATCACATTTTGCCCTAACCCTCACTGCAGTTTTCAAAACATCCCAAACATCCCAAACTTGACAGTTGAGCAATATTTTGGAGCTAAATTCTCGCTCTCTCCACCTATTCGCAGTTTGAAATTACGACTTTTTATACCGAAAATATGCCAATTACTGAGAGCGGCGATTGGTCACATTTTGCCCTAATCCCCCCCTGTAGTTTTCAAAATATCCCAATCATCTTAAATTTGACCCTTGAGTCTTATTTTGGAGCCAAATTCTCGCTCTCTGCTCGTATTCGCAGTTTGAACTTTCGACTTTTATAGGAAAAAAATGCCAATTTCTGAGCAGCGATGGGGCACATTTTGCCCAAACAGCCCCTGCAGTTTTCAAAATATCCCAAACATCCCAAATTCGACCCTTGAGCCCTATTTTGGAGCTAAATTCTGGCTCTCTGCACGTATTCGCAATTTGAAATTATGACTTTTTATACCGAAAAAATGCAAATTTCTGAAAGCAGCGATGGGTCACATTTTGCCCAAACAGCCCCTGCAGTTTTAAAAATTATCCCAAACATCCCAAATTTCACCTTTGAGCCATATTTTGGATCCAAATTCTGGCTCTCTGCACGTATTCGCAGTGTGAAATTACAACATTTTTTACCGAAAATATGCAAATTACTGAGATAGGCAATGGATCACATTTTTCCCAAACCCTCTCTACAGTTTTCAAAATATCCCAACCATCCCAAATTCGAAGCTTGTGCAATATTTTTGAGCCAAATTCTCGCTCTCTGCATGTATTCGCAGTTTGAAACTACAACTTTTATACCGAAAATATGCCAATTACTAAGAGCGGCGATGGGTCACATTTTGCCCAAACCCTCCTTGCAGTTTTCAAAATATCCCAAATATCCCAAACATGAAAAACGTGAAAAAGTCACTATAATACCAAATTCGACGATTTTTTTATATCAAATCAAAAAATGAGGTTGCGTATTTTTTTGATCATTAAAAAGGCAAATGAAAACGTTGTTTCCAATTCAAATGAAAAAAATCAATGTGTTTTCTTTAGAATTACCTAAAATGTTCCTGAATTTCCGTATATATTACTGTAGGAAGAGGTACTCGTAAAACCGCTTTAATCCGGCTGAAACGTAGAAATATGCAATAAAACAGAATTTCACTCCTAACTCACTATTTTAACAAGGTACAAATAGTTGGTTGAAAATCTTGTATTTAAGGTTAATTTGCAACTATTTACGTGTTTGAATCATATATATCGTAAATTTATTGAATTAATGGAAAAAAAAAAAATGATTGAAAACGCGGACAAACGGCCAAATATTGTCAAAATCGTTGATATTTGGATGAAATATTATAAAGGAAACAACGATGAAAAACCTCAAAGTATTGGTAAATTCGATGATTTTATATTCAAAGCACAATGCAAGAAAACTTGCTTAAAAACGCAATATTATGTGAAGCTCTGATATTTGTAGTCCAAATCACAAATAGAGAGACAAAATGAAGTATTATCAAACTATTAATAAATTCGAACATTTTTACCTATATTCACTCTACATGGAAACATGAAAAAAGTCACTATAATACCAAATTTGAGGATTTTTACATCAAATCATAGAGCGAGGTTGCGAATTATTTTGATCATTAAAAAGGCATATGGAAACATTGTTTCCAATTCAAATGATAAAAATCAATGTGCTTTCTTTAGAATTACCTAAAATGTTCCTGAATTTCCGTTTATATTACCGAAAGAAGAGGTACTCGTAAAACTGCTTTAATCCGGCTGAAACGTCGAAATATACATTAAAAACAGAAAATCTCTCCTAATCAATATCTTACTCACTATTTTAACGAGGTACAAATAGTTGACTGAAAATCAAATATTTAAGGGTAATTTGCAATTCATTACGTGTTTGAATCATGTTTATCGTAAATTTAATGAATTAATGACAATAAACCGAAAATGCTTGAAAACGTGGAAAAACTACCAAATATTGCCTAAATCGTTGATATTTGGATGAAATTTCATAAAGGAAACAATGATGAAAAACCTCAAAATATTGCTAAATTCGATGATTTTATGTACAAGGCACAATGCAAGAAAACTTGCTTAAAAACGCAATATTATGTGAAATTCTGAGATTTGTAGGCCAAATCACAAATAGAGAGAGAAGATGAAGTAGTATCTTCAATTGTTTCAGTAAGTTCGAACATTTTTACCTAAAATCACCCTACTTGAAAAACGTGAAAAAAGTCACTATATTACCAAATTTGAGGATTTTTGCCTCAAATCATTGAGGTTGCGTATTATTTTGATCATTAAAAAGGCATATGAAAACGATGTTTTTAATTCAAATGATTAAAATCAATGTGTTTACTTTAGAATTACCTAAAATGTTCCTGAATTTCCGTTCATTTCTGAATTCGTAAAACTGCTCTAATCTGGCTGAAACGTCGAAATATGCAATAAAAACAGAAATTCTCTCCTAATCAATATCTTACTCACTATTTTAACGAAGTACAGATAGTTGATTTAAAATGAAGTATTTGATTTTAATTTGCAATTAATTACGTGTTTGCATCATATTTAACGTAAATTTATTGAGTTAATGGCAATAAACCGAAAAGGCTTGAAAACGCGGAAAAAAACAGCAAAATATTGCCTAAATCGTTGATATTTGGATGAAATTTTATAAAGGAAACAACGATGAAAAACCTCAAAGTTTTGCAAAATTCGATGATTTTATGTACAAAGCACAATGCAAGAAAACTTGCTTAAAAACGCAATATTATGTGAAATTCTGAGATTTGTAGGACTAATCACATATAGTGGGACAACATGAGGTAGTACCAAAATATTAGTAAATTGGAACTTTTTTACCTAAAATCACTCTACATGAAAAACGTGAAAAAAGTCACTAAAATACCAAATTCAAGGATTTTTACATAAATTCATAGAGGGAGGTTGCGTATTATTTTGATCATTAAAAAGGCATATGAAAACGTTGTTTCCAATTCAAATGATAAAAATTAAAATTACCTAAAATGTTCCTGAATTTCCGTTTATTTCTGAATTCATAATATTGCTCTAATCTGGCTGAAACGTCGAAATATGCAATATTTTTTTTTTTTTTTTTTTTTTCTTTTTAGCACGGATAATCCTGCGCGGGCCCTAAGCCTCTGGCTGGCCCACTAAGTGATGCTCGTTTCTGGTTTACCTGGGCGGAGGATGAGTATGTATGACCCGTATGGTCGCTTCAGTAAGATTTTGCCATATGTGTTTAACAACTTCCTCTGCTCTGTCGAATCGAAGGTGAAATCTTAACGGGTTTGTAACTGTGCACTGTGTTAGATAATGTTCCAGTGGTCTGTCGGGCATTTCTCCCCAGTGTTGACATTTCCTCTCACCTTCCGGAACCCGTAAGCCTATTTCCCATGCACATGGGTATCCAAGCCTGATGCGATGTAAGTGCACTTCTGTTGTTCTACTGCTCCCTTTCATCAAACTAAGTGGTTCGTAGTTGGTGGAATTCTTGTACCAAAAATATGCAATAACAACAGAAAATCTCTCCAAATCAATATCATACTCACTATTTTAAAACACTGATGCAACTGGACTGTATATATATGGCCAACTCGGCCAACGGGTTCCGCGCCCGCGCCGTAAATAGCCGGCCGATCTAAAAAACAACATATAAAATCCAATTCTTATTCGATTGACTTTGGGTTAGTATGAAAATGTTTGCCATAAAATTTCCGTTTTCTCTAAAAGGCACATGGGCCTGTTTGAGAAAACCGCATTGTATTGTAACTTAGAGCAGAGACTATTGAGTTGTTGACACAACGAGGGTAATCGCCCACTTCACACACTCTTGGTGTGGGTGGATTGGGCAATTTGTGACTCGAAAACTCGATAAAAACTCGAAGACTCGATAAAAATGATTTTTATCATTTGTATTAAAACAACATTGTCATATGTCTTTTCTTGGATCTAAATAAAACGAAACCTCGCTCTATGATATGAAGCTAAAATCCTCCAATTTGGAAATATAGTGACTTTTTTCACGTTTTTCATGTAGTGTGATTTTACGTAAATATATTCGTTTTTACCAATATTTCGATACTATTTCATATTTCATGTAGTATCACGATATGTGATTTGGCCTTCAAATATCAGAATTTCGCAAAATATTGCATTTTAAGCAAGTTTTCTTGCATTTTGTTTCGTACAAAAAATCATCGAATTTAGCAATATTTTGACTTTTATCATCCACTTTTCCTTTATGTGATATAAACAAAATATAATCAAATTAGACAATATTTTGCCGTTTTTCCACGTTTTTGTTCCACAATTCGACCCTTGAGCCATATCTTGGAGGCAAATTCTGGCTCTCTGCACGTAATCGCAGTTTGAAATTACGACTTTTTATACCGAAAATACGCCAATTACTGACAGCGGCGATAGATCACATTTTGCCTAAACCCCACTGCAGTTTTCAAAATATCCCCAAAATCAGAAATTCGACGCTTGAGCCATATTTTGGAGCCAAATTCTTGCTCTCTGCACGTATTCGCAGTGTGAAATTACGACTTTTTATACCGAAAATATGCGAATTACTGAGAGCAACGACGGATCACATTTTCCCAAACACTCTCTGCAGTTTTCAAAATATCCCAAACATCCCAAATTCGACCCTTGAACCATATTTTGGAGCCAAATTGTGGCGTTCTGCACGTATTCGCAGATTGAAATTACGACTTTTATACCGAAAATATGTCAATTAATGAGAGCTGTGATAGGTCACATTTTGCCCATATCCCCCTCCCCCCCTGCAGTTTTTAAAATATCCTAAACATCCCAAATTCGACGCTTGAGTCATATTTTGGAGCCAAACTCGGGCACTCTGCACGTATTCGCAGTTTGAAATTACGTCTTTTTATACTGAAAATATGCCAATTAATTAGAGCAGCGATAGGTCACATTTTGACCAACCCCGCCCCCCTCTGCAGTTTTCAAAATATCGCAAACATCCCAAAATCGAAGCTTGAGCCATATTTTGGAGCCAAATTATGGCTCTCTGCACGTATTAGCAGTTTGAAATTACGTCATTTTATACCGAAATAATGCCAATTACTGTGAAAGGTGAAGGGTCACATTTTGCCCAAAACCCCCTGTAGTTTTCAAAATATCCCAAACATCCCAAATTCCACCCTTGAGCCATGTTTTGGAGCCAAATTCTGGCTCTGCACGTATTTGCAGTTTTAAATTAGGACTTTTTATACCGAAAATATGCCAATTACTGAGAGCGGCGATGGATCACATTTTGCCCAACCCCTCCCTACAGTTTTCAAAATATCTCAAACATCCCAAATTCGACCCTCGAACTATATTTTGGAGCCAAATTCGGGCTCTCTGCACGTATTCGCGGTTTGAAATTACGTCATTTTATACCGAAAATATGCCAATTACTGAAAGCGGCGATGGATCACATTTTGCCAACCCCCCCCCCCCCCCCCCTGCAGTTTTCAAAACATTCCAAACATCCCAAATTCGACGATTGAGCCATATTTTAGAGCCAAATTCTGGCTAATGCACGTATTTCCCGTTTGAAATTTCGACTTTTTATACGGAAAAAATGCAAATTTCTGAGAGCAGCGATGGGTCACATTTTTTCCAAACCCCCTTGCAGTTTTCATAATATTCCAAACATCCTAAATTCGACGTTTGAGCCATATTTTGGAGCCAAATTCTGGCTCTCTGCGCATATTCGCAGTTTGAAGTTACGATTTTTTATACCGAAAATATGCCAATTACTGAGAGCGGCGATGGATCACATTTTGCCCTAATCCCCCCTGTAGTTTTCAAAATGTCCCAAACATCCAAAATTCGACCCTTGAGCCATATTTTGGAGCCAAATTCTGGCTCTCAGCACGTATTCGCAGTTTGAAATTACGACTTTTTTTACCGAAAATATGCAAATTACTGAGATAGGCTTGGGATATTTTGGGATACCCCATCAACCAGGTATCAACCAGGCAATGGATCACATTTTGCCCAAAACCCTCTCTGCAGTTTTCAAAATATCCCAAACATCCCAAATTCGACCCTTGAGCCATATTTTGGAGCCAAATTCTCGCTCTCTGAACGTATTCACAGTTTGATCTTTCGACTTTTATAGCGAAAATATGCCAATTACTGTGAGTGGCGATGGGTCACATTTTGCCCAAACAGCCCTTGCACTTTTCAAAGTATCCTAAACATCCCAAATTCGACCAATACCGAAAATATGCCAATTACTAAGAGCGGCGATGGGTCACATTTTGCCCAAACCCACTCTGCAGTTTTCAAAATATCCCAAACATGAAAAACGTGAAAAAGTCACTATAATACCAAATTCGACGATTTTCACATCAAATCAAAAAACGAGGTTGCGTATTATTTTGATCATTAAAAAGGCATATGGAAACATTGTTTCCAATTCAAATGATAAAAATCAATGTGCTTTCTTTAGAATTACCTAAAATGTTCCTGAATTTCCGTTTATATTACCGAAAGAAGAGGTACTCGTAAAACCCCTTTAATCCGGCTGAAACGTCGAAATATACAATAAAAACAGAAAATCACTCCTAATCAATATCTTACTCACTATTTTAACGAGGTACAAATAGTTGATTGAAAATCAAATATTTAAGGGTAATTTGCAATTCATTACGTGTTTGAATCATGTTTATCGTAAATTTAATGAATTAATGACAATAAACCGAAAATGCTTGAAAACGTGGAAAAACTACCAAATATGGCCTAAATCGTTGATATTTGGATGAAATTTCATAAAGGAAACAACGATGAAAAACCTCAAAATATTGCTAAATTCGATGATTTTATGTACAAGGCACAATGCAAGAAAACTTGCTTAAAAACGCAATATTATGTGAAACTCTGAGATTTGTAGGCCTAATCACAAATAGAGAGAGAAGATGAAGTAGTATCTTCAATTGTTTCAGTAAGTTCGAACATTTTTACCTAAAATCACCCTACTTGAAAAACGTGAAAAAAGTCACTATATTACCAAATTTGAGGATTTTTGCCTCAAATCATTGAGGTTGCGTATTATTTTGATCATTAAAAAGGCATATGAAAACGATGTTTTTAATTCAAATGATAAAAATCAATGTGTTTACTTTAGAATTACCTAAAATGTTCCTGAATTTCCGTTTAATTTCTGAATTCGTAATACTGCTCTAATCTGGCTGAAACGTCGAAATATGCAATGAAAACAGAAATTCTCTCCTAATCAATATCCTACTCACTATTTTAACGAAGTACAGATAGTTGATTTAAAATGAAGTATTTGATTTTAATTTGCAATTAATTACGTGTTTGCATCATATTTAACGTAAATTTATTGAGTTTATGGCAATAAACCGAAAAGGCTTGAAAACGCGGAAAAAAACAGCAAAATATTGCCTAAATCGTTGATATTTGGATGAAATTTTTTAAAGGAAACAACGATGAAAAACCTCAAAGTTTTGCAAAATTCGATGATTTTATGTACAAAGCACAATGCAAGAAAACTTGCTTAAAAACGCAATATTATGTGAAATTCTGAGATTTGTAGGCCTAATCACATATAGTGGGACAACATGAGGTAGTACCAAAATATTAGTAAATTGAAACATTTTTACCTAAAATCACTCTACATGAAAAACGTGAAAAAAGTCACTAAAATACCAAATTCAAGGATTTTTACATAAATTCATAGAGGGAGGTTGCGTATTATTTTGATCATTAAAAAGGCATATGAAAACGTTGTTTCCAATTCAAATGATAAAAATTAATGTGTTTTCTTTAGAATTACCTAAAATGTTCCTGAATTTTCGTATACTCGTAAAACCGCTTTAATTCGGCTGAAATGTCGAAATATGCAATAACAACAGAAAATCTCTCCTAATCAATATCATACTCACTATTTTAAAACACTTTGATGCAACCGGACCGTATATATATGGCCAACTCGGCCAACGGGTTCCGCGCCCGCGCCGTAAATAGCCGGCCGATCTAAAAAACAACATATAAAATCCAATTCTTATTCGATTGACTTGGGGTTAGTATGAAAATGTTTGCCAATAAATTTCCGTTTTCTCTAAAAGGCACATGGGCCTGTTTGAGAAAACAGCATTGTATTGTAAATTAGAGGAGAGACTATTGAGTTGTTGACACAACGCGGGTAATCGCCCACTTCACACACTCTTGGTGTGGGGGGTTTGGGCAATTTGTGACTCTTCGCCGCTCTCAGTAATTGGCATATTTTCGGTATAAAATGACGTAATTTCAAACCGCGAATACGTGCAGAGAGCCCGAATTTGGCTCCAAAATATAGTTCGAGGGTCGAATTTGGGATGTTTGGGATATTTTGAAAACTGTAGGGAGGGGTTGGGCAAAATGTGATCTATCGCCGCTCTCAGTAATTGACATATTTTCGGTATAAAAAGTCGTAATTTCAAACTGCGATTACATGCTGAGAGCCAGAATTTGCCTCCAAGGCTCAAGGGTCGAATTGTGGAACAAAAACGTGGAAAAACGGCAAAATATTGTCTAATTCGATTATATTTTGTTTATATCACATAAAGGAAAAGGGGATGATAGAAGTCAAAATATTGCTAAATTCGATGTTTTTTAGTACGAAACAAAATGCAAGAAAACTTGCTTAAAATGCAATATTATGCGAAATTCTGATATTTGAAGGCCAAATCACATATCGTGATACTACATGAAATATGATATAGTATCGAAATATTGGTAAAAACGAATATATTTACGTAAAATCACACTACATGAAAAACGTGAAAAAAGTCACTATATTTCCAAATTTGAGGATTTTAGCTTCAAATCATAGAGCGAGGTTTCGTTTTATTTAGATCCAAGAAAAGACATAAGACAATGTTGTTTTAATACAAATGATAAAAATCAATGTGTTTTCATTAAAATTAACTAAAATGTTCCTGATTTTCCGTTTATATTACCGATGGAAGATGTACACGTAAAACCGCTCTAATCCGACTGAAACGTCGATATATGCAATAAAAACAGAACTTTACCCCTTTTCAATATCTTATTCAGTATTTTAACGAGAAACAAATAGTTGATTGAAAATGAAGTATTTAATGTTAATTTCTTATCAATTATCTGTTCGCATCATTTTTATCGTATATATAATGAATTAATAACAATAAACTGAAAATTCTCAAAAACGTGGAAAAACGGCAAAATATTGCCTAATTCGATGATATTTTCTTTAAATCACATAAAGGAAAAGGGGATGATAAACGTCAAAATATTGACGTTTAAATTGCATGATTTTTAGTACAAAACAAAATGCAAGAAAACTTTCAACAAAATGGAAAATATGCGAAATTGTGAGATTTGAAGGCCAAATCACATATCGTGAGAAAACATGAAGTAGTATCGAAATATTGGTATAAACGAATATATTTACGTAAAATCACACGACATGAAAAACGTGAAAAAAGTCGCTATTTTACCAAATTTAAGGATTTTAACTTCAAATCATAAAGCGAGGTTTCGTATTATTTAGCTCCTAGAAAAGACATATGACAATGTTGTTTGCAATACAAATGATAAAAATCAATGTGTTTTCATTAAAATTAACTAAAATATTCCTGATTTTCCGTTTATATTACCGATGGAAGATGTATTACCGATCGAATTTGTGATGTTTGGGATATTTTGAAAACTGCAGGTTGGGGGGGGGGGGGGTTTGGTCAAAATGTGACCCATCGCTGCTCTCAGAAATTTGCATATTTTCGGTATAAAAATTGTAATTCAAACAGCGAATACGTGAAGAGAGCCATAATTTGGCTCCAAAATATGGCTCACATTTCCAATTCCAAAAAAATGAATGGTCACATTTTGCCCAAAACCCCCCTGCAGTTTTCACAATATCCCAAACATCACAAATTCGATCCTCGAACTATATTTTGGAGCCAAATTCGGGCTCTCTGCACGTATTCGCGGTTTGAAATTACGTCATTTTATACCGAAAATATGCCAATTACTGAGAGCGGCGAAGAGTCACAAATTGCCTAAACCCCCCACACCAAGAGTGTGTGAAGTGGGCGATTACCCTCGTTGTGTCAACAACTCAATAGTCTCTCCTCTAAGTTACAATACAATGCTGTTTTCTCAAACAGGCCCATGTGCCTTTTAGAGAAAACGAAAATTTAATGGCAAACATTTTCATACTAAACCAAAGTCAATCAAATAAGAATTGGATTTTATATGTTGTTTTTTAGCTCGGCCGGCTATTTACGGCGCGGGCGCGGAACCCGTTGGCCGAGTTGGCCATATATATACGGTCCGGTTGCATCAAAGTGTTTTAAAATAGTGAGTATGATATTGATTAGGAGAGATTTTCTGTTGTTATTGCATATTTCGACATTTCAGCCGAATTAAAGCGGTTTTACGAGTATACGAAAATTCAGGAACATTTTAGGTAATTCTAAAGAAAACACATTGATTTTTATCATTTGAATTGGAAACAACGTTTACATATGCCTTTTTAATGATCAAAATAATACGCAACCTCCCTCTATGAATTTATGTAAAAATCCTTGAATTTGGTATTTTAGTGACTTTTTTCACGTTTTTCATGTAGAGTGATTTTAGGTAAAAATGTTCCAATTTACTAATATTTTGGTACTACCTCATGTTGTCCCAATATATGTGATTAGGCCTACAAATCTCAGAATTTCACATAATATTGCGTTTTTAAGCAAGTTTTCTTGCATTGTGCCTTGTACATAAAATCATCGAATTTAACAATATTTTGAGGTTTTTCATCGTTGTTTCCATTATGAAATTTCATCCAAATATCAACGATTTAGGCAATATTTTGCTGTTTTTTCCGCGTTTTCAAGCTTTTTCGGTTTATTGCCATTAACTCAATAAATTTACGTTAAATATGATGCAAACACGAAATTATTTGCAAATTAAAATCAAATAATTCATTTTAAATCAACTGTCTTTACCTCGTTAAAATAGTGAGTAAGATATTGATTAGGAGAGAATTTCTGTTTTTATTGCATATTTCGAAGTTTCAGCCAGATTAGAGCAGTTTTACGAATTCAGAAATAAACGGAAATTCAGGAACATTTTAGGTAATTCTAAAGTAAACACATTGATTTTTATCATTTGAATTGAAAACATCGTTTTCATATGCCTTTTTAATGATTAAAATAATACGCAACCTCTATGATTTGAGGTAAAAATCCTCGAATTTGGTAATATAGTGACCTTTTTCACGTTTTTCAAGTAGGGTGATTTTTAGGTAAAAATGTTCGAACTTACTGAAACAATTGAAGATACTACTTCATCTTGTCTCTCTATTTGTGATTTGGCCTACAAATCTCAGAATTTCACATAATATTGCGTTTTTAAGCAAGTTTTCTTGCATTGTGATTTGTACATAAAATCATCGAATTTAGCAATATTTTGAGGTTTTTCATCGTTGTTTCCTTTATGAAATTTCATCCAAATATCAACGATTTAGGCCATATTTGGTCGTTTTTCCACGTTTTCAAGCATTTTCGGTTTATTGTCATTAATTCATTAAATTTACGATAAACATGATGGAAACACGTAATGAATTGCAAATTACCCTTAAATATTTGATTTTCAAACAACTATTTGTACCTCGTTAAAATAGTGAGTAAGATATTGATTAGGAGAGATTTTCTGTTTTTATTGTATATTTCGACGTTTCAGCCGGATTAAAGCGGTTTTACGAGAACCTCTTCTTTCGGTAATATAAAGGGAAATTCATGAACATTTTAGGTAATTCTAAAGAAAGCACATTGATTTTTATCATTTGAATTGGAAACAATGTTTCCATATGCCTTTTTAATGATCAAAATAATTCGCAACCTCGCTCTATGATTTGATGTAAAAATCCTCAAATTTGGTATTATAGTGACTTTTTTCACGTTTCCATGTAGAGTGAATATAGGTAAAAATGTTCGAATTTATTAATAGTTTGATAATACTTCATTTTGTCCCACTATATGTGATTTTGCCTACAAATCTCAGAATTTCACATAATATTGCGTTTTTAAGCAAGTTTTCTTGCATTGTGCTTTGAATATAAAATCATCGAATTTACCAATACTTTGAGGTTTTTCATCGTTGTTTCCTTTATAATATTTCATCCATACATCAACGATTTTGACAATATTTAGCCGTTTTCCGCGTTTTCAATCATTTTCTATTTTTTTTGCCATTAATTCAATAAATTTACGATATATATGATTCAAACACGTAAATAGTTGCAAATTAACCTTAAATACAAGATTTTCAATCAACTATTTATACCTCGTTAAAATAGTGAGTTAGGTATTGATTAGGAGTGAAATTCTGTTTTATTGCATATTTCTACGTTTCAGCCGGATTAAAGCGGTTTTACGAGTACCTCTTCCTACAGTAATATATACGGAAATTCAGGAACATTTTAGGTAATTCTTATGAAAATACATTGATTTTTATCATTTGAATTGGAAACAACGTTTTCATATGCCTTTTTAATGATCAAAATAATACGCAACCTCGTTTTTTGATTTGATGTAAAAATTTGGGTCCAAAATATGGCTCAAGGGTCGAATTTGGGATGTTTGGGATATTTTGAAAACTGCATGGGGGTTTGGGCAAATTGTGACCCATCGCCGCTCTCTGTAATTGGCATATTTTCGGTATATAAATCGTAATTCCAAACTGCGAATACGTGCAGAGAGCCAGAATTTGGCTCTAAAATATGGCTCAAGCGTCGAATTTGGGATGTTTGGGATATTTTGAAAACTGCAGGGAGGGTTTGAGCAAAATACGACCCATCGCCGCTCTCTTTAAATTGACATATTTTCAGTATAAAATGTCGTAATTTCAAACTGCGAATACTTGCAGAGATCGAGAATTTGGCTCCAAATTATGACTCAAGCATCGAATTTGGGATGTTTTGGATATTTTGATAAACACAAGGAGGTTTTGGGCTAAATGTGACTCATCGCTGCTTTCAGTAATTGGCATATTTTCGGTATAAAAATCGTAATTTCATATTGCAAATACGTGCAAAAAGCCAGAATTTGGCTCCTAAATATAGGTCAAGCGTCAAAGTTGGGGCGTTTGGGATATTTTGAAAACTGCAGAGTGGGTTCGGGCAAAATGTGACCCATCGCAGCTCTAAGTAATTAGCATATTTTCAGTATAAAACGTCGTAATTTCAAACTGCGAATACGTGCAGTGAGCCAGAATTTGGCTCCAAAATATAGCTTAAGCGTCGGGTTTGGGATGTTTGGGATATTTTGAAAACTGCAGGGAGGGTTTGGGCAAAATGTGATTCATCGCCGCTATCAGTAATTGGCATTTATTCGGTGTAAAGAGTGGCAATTTCAAACTGTGAATACGTGCAGAAAGCCAGAATTTGTCTCCAAAATATGGCTCAAGGGTCGAATTTGGGACGTTTAGGATATTTTGAAAACTGCACGGGGGTTTGGGCAAATTGTGACCCATCGCCGCTCTCTGTAATTGGCATATTTTCTTTTTAAAAATCATAATTCCAAACTGCGAATACGTGCAGAGAGCAAAATTTGGCTCAAAAATATGGCTCAAGTGTCGAATTTGGGCCGTTTGGGATATTTTGAAAACTGCAGAGGGGGTTCGGCAAAATGTGACCCATCGCCGCTCTTAGTAATTAGCATATTTTCAGTATAAAACGTCGTAATTTCAAACTGCAAATACGTGCAGAGAGCCAGGATTTGGCTCCTAAATGTAGCTCCAGCGTCGAATATGGGATGTTTGGGATGTTTTGAACACTGCAGGGAAGGTTTGGGCAAAATTTTATTCATTGCCGCTTTCAATAATTGGAATTTTTTCGGTATAAAATGTCGTAGTTTCAAACTGCGAATACATGCAGAGAGCCAGAACTTGGCTCCAAAATAAGGCTCAAGGGTCGAATTTGGGATGTTTGAGATATTTAAAAACTGCAAGAGGGGTTTGAACAAAAGGTCACCTATCGCCGGTCTCAGTAATTGACATATTTTCGGTATAAAAAGTCGTTATTTCAAACTGCGAATATGTGCAGAGAGCCAGAATTTAGCACCAAAATATGGCTCAAGCGTCCAATTTAGGATGTTTGGGATATTTTGATAACTGCAGGGAGGGTTTGTGCAAAATATGATTCAAAGACGCTTTCAGTAATTTGCATATTTTCGGTATAAAACGTCGAAAATTCAAACTGCGAATACGCGCTGAAAGTTGTAATTTGCCTCCAAAATAAGGCTCAAGGGTCGAATTTGGGATGTTTGGGATATTTTGAAAACTGCACGCGTGTTTAAGCAAAATGTGACCTATCACCGCTCTCAGTAATTGGCATATTTTCCGTATAAAAATTATAATTTCAAACTGCGAATACGTGCAGAGAGCCAGAATTTGGCTCCAAAATATATTTCAAGCGTCGAATTTGGGATGTTTGGGATATTTCGAAAACTGCTGGGAGGGTTTGGGCAAAGTGTGATCCATTGCCGCTTTCAATAATTGGCCTTTTTCGGTATAAAAATTCGTAGTTTCAAACTGCGAATACATGCATAGAGCCAGAATTTGGCTCCAAAATGAGGCTCAAGGGTTGAATTTGGGATGTTTGAGATATTTTTAAACCATTTGCTTGGTGTTCACTACCATTCGCATGGTGTTCACTACCCTTAGATTCACTACCCTTGGCGTGGTATTCACTGAACATGGAGTGGTGTTCACTGAACTTGGCGTGGTGTTCACTACCCTTGACATGGTTTTCACTACCCTTGGTGTGGCGCTCACTACCCTTTTTCGTGGTGTTCACTACCCTTGGCGTAATGTTCACTACACTTGGCGTGGTGTTCACTACGACACTGGAAGACAAAAGAGTAAGGGAAGACATGATCACAACCTTAAAAATCCTCAGAGGAATCTACCGGGTAAACAAGGATAAACTATTCAACACTGGTGGGACACGATCAAGGGGACACAGGTGGAAACTGAGTACCCACATAACGTAGAGACGTTAGAAGGAACTTTTTCAGTGTCAGAGTAGTTAACGGATGGAATGCATTAGGCAGTGATGTGGTGGAGGCTGACTCCATACACAGTCAAATTCTGGCTCCAAATTCAAAATTCTGGCTCCAAATTCTGGCTCTCTGCACGTATTCGCAGTTTGAAATTACTTCTTTTTATAGCGAAAATTAGCCAATTACTGAGAGCAGCGATGGATCACATTTTGACCCAATCCCTCCCTGCAGTTTTCAAAATATCCCAAACATCCCAAATTCGACCCTTGAGCCATTTTTTGGAGCCAACTCCTACCTATCTGCACATATTTGCAGTTTAAAATTACGACTTTTTATACCAAAAATATGCCAATTACTGAGAGCAACGATGGGTCACATTTTACCCAAACCCTCCCTGTAGTTTTCAAAATATCACAAACATTCCAAATTCGACGCTTGAGCCATATTCTAGAGCCAAATTCTGGCTCTCTGCACGTGTTAGTAGTGTGAAATTACGACTTTTTAAAACGAAAATATGCCAATTACTGAGAGCGGCAATGGGACACATTTTGCCCAAACCCCCTGCAGTTCTCAAAATATTCCAAACATCCCAAATTCGACCCTTAAGCGACATTTTGGAGCCAATTTCTGGCTTTCTGCTCGTATTCGCAGTTTGAAATTACGATTTTTTATACCGAAAATATGCCAATTACTGAAAGCGGCGATGGATCACATTTTGACCCATCCCCTCCCTGCAGTTTTCAAAATATCCCAAACTTCCCAAATTCGACGCTGGAGCCATATTGTGGAGCCAAATTCTGGCTCTCTGCACGTATTCGCCGGTTTAAATTACGACTTTTTATACCGAAAATACGCCAATTACTGAGAGCGGAGATTAGTCACATTTTGACCAAATCCGCTTGCAGTTTTCAAAATATCCCAAACATCCCAAATTCGACGCTTGAGCCATATTTTGGAGCCAAATTCTGGCTTCTGCTCCTATTCGCAGTTTGAAATTAAGATTTTTATACCGAAAATATGCCAATTACTGAAAGCGTCGAAGAATCACATTTTTCCCAAACCCTCCCTGCAGTTTTCAAAATATCCCAAACATCCCAAAATCGAAGCTTGAGCCATATTTTGGAGCCAAATTATGGCTCTCTGCACGAATTCACAGTTTAAAATTAGGACTTTTTATACCGAAAATATGCCAATTACTGAGAGCGGCGATGGATCACATTTTGCCCAACCCCTCCCTACAGTTTTCACAATATCCCAAACATCCCAAATTCGACCCACTATATTTTGGAGCCAAATTCGGGCTCTCTGCACGTATTCGCGGTTTGAAATTACGTCATTTTATACTGAAAATATGCCAATTACCGCCCCATTCACCCCATACCCTGTGTGTGTGTGTGTGTGTGTGTGTGTGTGTGTGTGTGTGCGTGTGTGTGTGTGTGCGTGTGTGTGTGTGTGTGTGTGAGTGTGTGTGTGTGTGTGTGTGTGTGTGTGTGTGTGTGTGTGTGTGTGTGTGTGTGTGTGTGTGTGTGTGTGTGTGTGTGTGTGTGTGTGTGTGTGTGTGTGTGTGTGTGTGTGTGTGTGTGTGTGTGTGTGTGTGTACTCACCTAGTTGTACTAACCTAGATGTGTTTGCGGGGGTTGAGCTCTGGCTCTTTGGTCCCGCCTCTCAACCGTCAATCAACAGATGTACAGATTCTTGAGCCTATTGGGCTCTATCATATCTACACTTGAAACTGTGTATGGAATCAGCCTCCACTACATCACTTTCTAATGCATTCCATTCACTTCCTAATGCATTCCATGTGTGTATGTGTGTGTACTCACCTAGTTGTGCTCACCTAGTTGTGTTTGCGGGGGTTGAGCTCTGGCTCTTTGGTCCCGCCTCTCAACCGTCAATCAACAGGTGTACAGATTACTGAGCCTATTGGGCTCTATCATATCTACACTTGAAACTGTGTATGGAGTCAGCCTCCACCACATCACTTCCTAATGCATTCCATTTGTCTACCACTCTGACACTAAAAAAGTTCTTTCTAATATCTCTGTGGCTCATTTGGGCGCTCAGTTTCCACCTGTGTTCCCTTGTGCGTGTGCCCCTTGTGTTAAATAGCCTGTCTTTATCTACCCTATCAATGACCTTGAGAATCTTGAATGTAGTGATCATATCCCCCCTAACTCTTCTGTCTTCCAGCGAAGTGAGGTTCAATTCCCGCAGTCTCTCCTCGTAGCTCATACCTCTCAGCTCGGGTACTAGTCTGGTGGCAAATCTTTGAACCTTTTCCAGTTTAGTCTTATCCTTGACTAGATATGGACACCATGCTGGGGCTGCATACTCCAGAATTGGCCTGACATATGTGGTATATAAAGTTCTGAATGATTCTTTACACAAGTTTCTAAAGGCCGTTCGTATGTTGGCCAGCCTGGCATATGACGCTGATGTTATCCTCTTGATATGTGCTGCAGGAGACAAGTCTGGCGTGATATCAACTCCCAAGTCTTTTTCTTTCTCTGACTCCTGAAGGATTTCCTCTCCCAGATGATACCTTGTATTTGGCCTCCTGCTCCCTACACCTATCTTCATTACATTACATTTGGTTGGGTTGAACTCTAACAACCACTTGTTCGACCATTCCTTCAGTTTGTCTAGGTCTTCGTGAAGCCTCAAACAGTCCTCTTCTGTCTTAATCCTTCTCATAATTTTGGCATCGTCCGCAAACATTGAGAGAAATGAATCTATACCCTCCGGGAGATCATTTACATATATCAGAAACAAGATAGGACCGAGTACAGAGCTCTGTGGGACTCCACTGGTGACTTCACGCCAATCAGAGGTCTCACCCCTCACCGTAATTCTCTGCTTCCTATTGCTTAGGTACTCCCTTATCCACTGGAGCACCTTACCAGCTACACCTGCCTGTCTCTCCAGCTTATGTACCAGCCTCTTATGCGGTACTGTGTCAAAGGCTTTCCGACAATCCAAGAAAATGCAGTCCGCCCAGCCCTCTCTTTCTTGCTTAATCTGTGTCACCTGGTCATAGAAATCTATTAAACGCGTCAGGCAAGATTTACCATCCCTGAACCCATGTTGTCGATTTGTCACGAAGTCCATTCTCTCCAGATGTGTTACCAGGATTTTTCTCACGATCTTCTCCATCACCTTGCATGGTATACAAGTCAAGGATACTGGCCTGTAGTTCAGTGCCTCTTGCCTGTCGCCCTTTTTGTATGTTGGGACCACATTCTCCATCTTCCATATTTCTGGTAGGTCTCCCGTCTCCTGTGACCTACTATACACTATGGAGAGTGGCAAGCAAAGTGCCTCTGCACACTCTTTCAGTACCCATGGCGAGATCCCGTCTGGACCAAGAGCCTTTCTAACATCCAGATCCAGCAGGTGCCTCTTGACCCTCCTCTCTCGTAATTTCAAACTCTTCCAAGGCCGCCTGGTTTACGTCCCTTTCCCCTAGCACAGTGACCTCACCTTGTTCTGTTGTGAAGACCTCTTGGAACCTCTTGTTGAGTTCATCACACACCTCTATGTCATTCTCTGTATACCTGTCCTCGCATGTTCTAAATTTCACTACCTGTTCTTTCACTGTTGTTTTCCGTCTGATGTAACTGTGGAGTAGCTTTGGTTCGGTCTTGGCTTTGTTTGCTATATCATTTTGATAACTTTTCTCTGCTTCTCTTCTCACCCTAACATACTCATTCCTTGTTCTCTGGAATCTCTCTCTGCTCTCTGGTGTTCTGTTATTCCGGAAGTTCCTCCATGCCCTTTTGTTCAGTTTCTTTGCTTCCATACATGCCCTATTATACCATGGATTCTTCTTTTGTTTCTCGGATTTTCCTTTTGGGCCGGGATGTATCTGCTTACTGCCTCCTGACACTTTTGGGTGACATAGTTCATCATATCTTGTACAGACTTAGCTCTGAGGACTGTGTCCCAAGGTATTTCCCTTAGGAAGCTTCTCATCTCCTCATAATTTCCCTTTCGGTATGCCAGCCTTTTGTTTCCTAGTTCTTTTTCGGGGGGGGGGGGGGGGATAATTCCGAGCTCTACCAGGTACTCAAAGTTCAATACACTGTGATCACTCATTCCCAAGGGTGCTTCCATCTTGACTTCCCTAATATTCCACTCATTTAGGGTAAATATCAGAACAAGCATTCGAGTTAGTAGTGTGAAATTACGACTTTTTATACCGAAAATATGACAATTACTGAGAGCGACGATGAGTCACATTTTGCCCAAACCCCCCCCCCCCCCCTTCAGTTTTCAAAATATCCTAAACATTCCAAATTTAACCCTTAAGCCATATTTTGGAGCCACATTCTGGCTCTCTGCACGTATTTGGAGTTTAAAATTACTGCTTTTTATACCGAAAATATGCCAATTACTGAAAGTAGCGAATGATCACATTTTGCCTAAACCTTCCCTGCAGTTTTCAAAATATCCCAACCATCCCAAATTCAACGCTTGAGCCTTATTTTGGAGCCAAATTCTGGATCTCTGCACGTATTCGCTGTATAAATTACGACTTTTTATACCGAAAATATGCCAATTACTGCGAGCGGCGATGGGTCAAATTTTGCCCCCCCCCCCCACCGCAGTTTTCAAAACATCACAAACATCCCAAATTCGACGCTTGGGCAATATTTTGGAGCCAAATTCAGGCTCTCTGCACGTATTAGTAGTGTGAAATTAAGACTTTTTATACCGAAAATATGCCAATTACTGAGAGCAGCGATGAGTCACATTTTGCCCAAACACCCCTGCAGTTTTCAAAATATCCCAAACATTCCAAATTCGATCGTTGAGCCATATTTTGGAGTCAAATTCTGGCTCTCTACACGTATTCGCAGTTTGAAATTACGACGCTTTATACCGAAAATATGCCAATTACTTATAGCGGCGATGGATCACATGTTGCCCAAACCCTCCCTGCAGTTTTCAAAATATCCCAAACGTCACAAATTCGACACTTGAGCCATATTTTGGAACCAAATTCTGGCTCTCTGCACGTATTCGCAGTTTGAAATTTCGAATTTTTATACCGAAAATATGCCAATTACTTATAGCGGCGATGGATCACATGTTGCCCAAACCCTTCCAGCAGTTTTCAAAACATCCCAAACATCCCAAATCCGAGCATTGAGCTATATTCTGGAGCCAAATTCTGGCTCTCTACACGTATTCGCAGTTTGAAATTACGACTTTTTATACCGAAAATATGCCAATTACTGAAATCAACGATGGATCACATTTTGCCCAAAACCCTCCCTGCAGTTTTCAAAATATCCCAAACATACCAAATTCGACCCTTGAGCCATATTTTGTAGCCAAATTCTAGTTCTCTGCACGTATTCGCAGTTTGAAATTACGACTTTTTATACGGAAAATATGCTAATTACTAAATGCGGCGATGGGTCACATTTTGCCCAAACCCCCTGCAGTTCTCAAAATATTCCAAACATCCCAAATTCGACCCTTAAGCGACATTTTGGAGCCAATTTCTGGCTTTCTGCTCGTATTCGCAGTTTGAAATTACGAATTTTTATACCGAAAATATGCCAATTACTGAAAGCGGCGATGGATCACATTTTGACCCATCCCCTCCCTGCAGTTTTCAAAATATCCCAAACTTCCCAAATTCGACGCTTGAGCCATATTTTGGAGCCAAATTCTGGCTTCTGCTCCTATTCGCAGTTTGAAATTAAGATTTTTATACCGAAAATATGCCAATTACTGAAAGCGTCGAAGAATCACATTTTGCCCAAACCCTCCCTGCAGTTTTCAAAATATCCCAAACATCCCAAATTCGACACTTGAGACAGATTTTGGAGCCAAATTCTGGCTCTCTGCACGTATTCGCAGATTGAAATTATAACTTTTTACACCGAAAATATGCCAATTACTGAGAGCAACGATGGGTCACATTTTGATCAAACACCCCCCGCAGTTTTCAAAATATCCCAAACATCACAAATTCGACACTTGAGCCATATTTTATAGCCAAATTCTGGCTCTCTGCACATATTCGCAGTTTGAAATTATAAATTTTATACCGAAAATATGCCAATTACTGAGAGCGGCGATGGGTTACATTTTGGCCAAACCCCCCTGCAGTTTTCAAAATATCCCAAACATCCCAAATTTTACGCTTGAGCCATATTTTGGAGCCAAATTCTGGCTCTCTGTACGAATTCGCAGTTTGAAATTACGAAATTTATACCGATAATATGCCAATTACTGAGAGCGGCGATGGATCACATTTTGCCCAACCCCTCCCTACAGTTTTCACAATATCCCACCGAACGAAACGAAACGAAAACGAAACCTCGCTCTATGATATGAAGCTAAAATCCTCCAATTTGGAAATATATTGACTTTTTTTCACGTTTTTCATGTAGTGTGATTTTACGTAAATATATTCGTTTTTACCAATATTTCGATACTATTTCATGTAGTATCACGATACGTGATTTGGCCTTCAAATATCAGATTTTCGCATAATATTGCATTTTAAGCAAGTTTTCTTGCATTTTGTTTCGTACTAAAAAACATCGAATTTAGCAATATTTTGACTTTTTTCATCCCCTTTTCCTTTATGTGATATAAACAAAATATAATCGAATTAGACAATATTTTGCCGTTTTTCCACGTTTTTGTTCCACAATTCGACCCTTGAGTCATATCTTGGAGACAAATTCTGGCTCTCAGCACGTAATCGCAGTTTGAAATTACGACTTTTTATACCGAATATATGTCAATTACTGACAGCGGCGATGTTTCACATTTTGCCTAAACCCCACTGCAGTTTTCAAAATATCCCAAACATCCCAAAATCGAAGCTTGAGCCATATTTTGGAGCCAAATTATGGCTCTCTGCACGTATTTACAGTTTAAAATTAGGACTTTTTATACCGAAAATACGCCAATTACTGAGAGCGGCGATGGATCACATTTTGCCCAACCCCTCCCTACAGTTTTCACAATATCCCAAACATCCCAAATTCGACCCACAATAATTTGGAGCCAAATTCGGGCTCTCTGCACGTATTCGCGGTTTGAAATTACGTCATTTTATACCGAAAATATGCCAATTACTGAGAGCAGCGAAGAGTCACAAATTGCCCAAACCCCCCACACCAAGAGTGTGTGAAGTGGGCGATTACCCTCGTTGTGTCAACAACTCAATAGTCTCTCCTCTAAGTTACAATACAATGCTGTTTTCTCAAACAGGCCCATGTGCTTTTAGAGAAAACGAAAATTTAATGGCAAACATTTTCATACTAACCCCAAGTCAATCGAATAAGAATTGGATTTTATATGTTGTTGTTGTTTATATGTTTTAGCTCGGCCGGCTATTTACGGCGCGGGCGCGGAACCCGTTGGCCGAGTTGGCCATATATATACGGTCCGGTTACATCAAAGTGTTTTAAAATAGTGAGTATGATATTGATTAGGAGAGATTTTCTGTTGTTATTGCATATTTCGACATTTCTGCCGAATTAAAGCGGTTTTACGAGTACACGAAAATTCAGGAACATTTTAGGTAATTCTAAAGAAAACACATTGATTTTTATCATTTGAATTGGAAACAACGTTTTCATATGCCTTTTTAATGATCAAAATAATACGCAACCTCCCTCTATGAATTTATGTAAAAATTCTTGAATTTGGTATTTTAGTGACTTTTTTCACGTTTTTCATGTAGAGTGATTTTAGGTAAAAATGTTCCAATTTACTAATATTTTGGTACTACCTCATGTTGTTCCACTATATGTGATTAGGCCTACAAATCTCAGAATTTCACATAATATTGCGTTTTTAAGCAAGTTTTCTTGCATTGTGCCTTGTACATAAAATCATCGAATTTTGCAAAACTTTGAGGTTTTTCATCGTTGTTTCCTTTATGAAATTTCATCCAAATATCAACGATTTAGGCAATATTTGGTCGTTTTTCCACGTTTTCAAGCATTTTCGGTTTATTGTCATTAATTCATTAAATTTGCGATAAACATGATGCAAACACGTAATGAATTGCAAATTACCCTTAAATATTTGATTTTCAATCAACTATTTGTACCTCGTTAAAATAGTGAATAAGATATTGATTAGGAGAGATTTTATCTTTTTATTGTATATTTCGACGTTTCAGCCGGATTAAAGCGGTTTTACGAGTACCTATTAAAACAGTAATATATACGGAAATTCAGGAACATTTTAGGTAATTCTAATGAAAACACATTGATTTTTATCATTTGAATTGGAAACAACGTTTTCATATGTCTTTTTAATGATTAAAATAATACGCAACTTCGTTTTTTGATTTGATGTAAAAATTTGGCTCCAAAATATACCTCAAGGGTCGAATTTGGGATGTTTGGGATATTTTGAAAACTGCAGGGAGGGTTTGGGCAAAATACGACCCATCGCCGCTCTCTTTAAATTGGCATATTTTCAGTATAAAATGTCGTAATTTCAAACTGCGAATACTTGCAGAGATCGAGAATTTGGCTCCAAATTATGACTCAAGCGTCGAACTTGGGATGTTTTGGATATTTTGAAAATACAAGGAGGTTTTGGGCTAAATGTGATCCATCGCTGCATTCATTAATTGGCATATTTTCGGTATAAAAATCGTAATTTCATATTGCAAATACGTGCAGTGAGCCAGAATTTGGCACCTAAATATAGCTCCAGCCTCGAATTTGGGATGTTTGGGATATTTTGAACACTACAGGGAGGGTTTAGGCAAAATGTGATTCATCGCCGCTCTCAGTAATTGGCATATTTTCGGTATAAAATCGTAATTTCAAACTGTGAATACGTGCAGAGAGCCAGAATTTGGCTCCAAAATGAGGCTCAAAGGTCGAATTTGGGATGTTTAGGATATTTTGAGAACTGCAGGGGGGGCTTGGGCAAAATGTGATCCATCGCCGCTTTCAGTAATTGGCATATTTTCGGTATAAAACGTCATAGTTTCAAACTGTGAATACATGCAGAGAGCCAGAATTTGGCTCCAAAATATGGCTCAAGGGTCAAATTTGGGATGTTTGGGATATTTTGAAAACCTTAGTGAGGGATTGGGCAAAATGTTGCCCATCGCCGTTCTCAGTAATTGGCGTATTTTCGGTATAAAAATTCGTAATTTCAAACTGCAAATACTAGCAGAGAGCTATAATTTGGCTCCAAAATATGTCTCAAGCGTCGAATTTGGGATGTTTGGGATATTTTAAAAACTGCAAGGGGGGTTTAGGCAAAATGTGACCCATCGCCGCTTTCAGTAATTGGCATATTTTTGGTATAAAAAATCGTAATATCAAACTGCGAATACGTGCAGAGAGCCAGAATTTGGCTCCAAAATATGGCTCAAGGGTCGAATTTGGGATGTTTGGATATTTTGAAAGATACACAAGGGGTTTGGGCAAAATGTGACCCATCGCCGCTCTAAGTAATTGGTAGATTATAGGTATAAAAATCATAATTTCATACTGCGAATACGTGCAGAGAGCCAAAATTTGGCTCCAAAATATGGCTCAAGGGTCGAGTTTGGGATGTTTGTGATATTTTGAACACTGCGGTTAGGGTTTGGGCAAAACGTGATCCATCGCCGTTCTCAGTAATTGGCATATTTTCGGTATAAAAAGTGGTAATTTCAAACTGCGAATACGGGCTGAAAGACAGAATTTAGCTTCAAAACATGGCTCAAGGGTCGAATTTGGGATGTTTGGGATAATTCGAAAACTGCAGGGAGAGTTTGGGAAAAATGTGACCCATCGCCGCTCCCAGTAATTGGCATATTTTCAGTATAAAAAGTCGTAATTTCAAACTGCGAATACGGGCAGAAAGCCAGAATTTAGCTTCAAAATATGGCTCAATGGTCGAATTTGGGATTTTTGGGATATTTTTAAAACTGCAAGGGGGGTTTGGGCAAAATGTTACTCATCTCTGCTCTTAGTAATTGGCATATTTTCAGTATAAAAAGTCGTTATTTAAAACTGTGAATACGACAAGAGAGCCAGAATTTGGCTCCAAAACATGGCTCAAGCGTCGAATTTGGGATGTTTCAGATATTTTGAAAACTGTAGGGAGGGTTTGGCCAAAATGTGACCCATCGCCGCTTACAGTAATTGGCATTATTTCGTTATAAAAAGTCGCAATTTCAAACTGCGAATACTTGCAGAAAGCAGAAATTTGGCTCCAAAATATGGCTCAAGGGTCGAGTTTGGGATGTTTGGGATATTTTGAAAACTGCAGGGAGGGTTTGGGCAAAATGTGATCTATCGCTGCTTACAGTAATTGGCACATTTTCATTATATAAATTCGTAATTTCAAACTGCAAATACGTGCAGAGAGCCAGAGCCATAATGTGACCCATTGCCGCTCTCAGTAATTGGCATATTTTCGGTATAAAAAGTCGTAATTTGAAATTGCGAATACGTGCAGAGAGCCAGAATTTGCTCCAAAATATGGCTCAAGGGTCGAATTTGGGGTGTTTGGGAAATTTTGAAAACTGCAGAGGGGGTTTGGGCAAAATGTGACCCATCGCTGCTCTCAGTAATTAGCATATTTTCAGTATAAAAATCGTAATTTCAAACTGCGAATACAGGCAAAGAGCCAGAATTTGGCTCCAAAATATGGGTCAGGGATCGAATTTGGGATGTTTGGGATATTTTGAAAACTGCAGGGAGGGTTTGGGCAAAATGTGACCCATCGCTGTTCTTAGTAATTGGCGTATTTTCGGAATATTATGTCGTAATTTCAAACAGCGAGTACGTGCAGAGAGCCCGAATTTTGCTCCAAATTATGACTCAAGGGTCGAATTTGTGACTTTTGGGATATTTTGAAAGCTGCAGGGAGGGGTTGGGCAAAATGTGATTCATCGACGCTTTCAGTAGTTGGCATATTTTCGGAATAAAACTTCGAAATTTCAAACTGCGAATACGTGCTGAGCGCCAGAATTTGGCTCCCAAATATGGCTCAAGCTTCGAATTTGGGATGTTTGGGATATTATGAAAACTGCAGGGAGGGTTTGGGCAAAATGTGATCCATCGCTGCTTACAGTAATTGGCATATTTCGGTATAAAAAGTAGTAATTTCAAACTGTGAATACGTGCAGAAAGCCAAATTTTGTCTCCAAAATATGGCTCAAGGGTCGAATTTGGGATGTTTAGGATATTTTGAAAACTGTGCGGGGGTTTGGGCAAATTGTGACCCATCGCCGCTCTCTGTAATTGGCATATTTTCTTTTTAAAAATCATAATTCCAAACTGCGAATACGTGCAGAGAGCAGAATTTGGCTCCAAAATATGGCTCAAAAGTCGAATTTGGGATGTTTGGGATATTATGAAAGCTGTGGGGAGGGTTTGGGCAAAATTTGATTCATCGACGCTTTCAGTAATTTGCATATTTTCGGTATAAAACGTCGTAATTTCAAAATTCGAATACGTGCAGAAAGCCAGAATTTGGCTCCAAAATATGGCTCAAGGGTCGAATTTGGGATGTTTGGGATATTTTGAAAACTGCAGGGAGGGTTTGGGCAAAATATAACCCATCGCCGCTCTCTTTAAATCGCATATTTTCAGTATAAAATATCGTAATTTCAAACTGCGAATTCTTGCAGAGAGCGACAATTTGGCTCCAAAATATGACTCAAGCGTCGAATTTGGGATGTTTTGGATATTTTTAAAAATGCAAGGAGGGTTTGGGCTAAATGTGATCCATCGCTGCTTTCAGTAATTGGCATATTTTCGGTATAAAAATTCGTAATTTCCAACTGCGAATAAGTGCAAAAATCCAGAATTTGGCTCCTAAATATAGTTCAAGCGTCAGAATTGGGACGTTTGGGATATTTTGAAAACTGCAGAGGGGGTTCGGGCAAAATGTGACCCGTCGCCGCTCTTAGTAATTAGCATATTTTCAGTATAAAACGTCGTAATTTCAAACTGCGAATACATGCAGAGAGCCAGAATTTGGCTCCAAAATAAGGCTCAAGGGTCGAATTTGGGATGTTTGAGATATTTAAAAACTGCAGGAGGGGTTTGAACAAAAGGTGACCTATCGCCGGTCTCAGTAATTGGCATATTTTCCGTATAAAAATTATAATTTCAAACTGCAAATTCGTGCAGATAGCCAAAATTTGGCTCCAAAATATGGCTCAAGGGTTGAATTTGGGATGTTTGAGATATTTTGAAAACTGCAGAGGGGGTTCGGGCAAAATGTGACCTATCACCGCTATCAGTAATTGACATGTTTTCGGTATAAAAAGTCGTAATTTCAAACAGCGGATATGTGCAGAGAGCTTGAATTTGGCCCCAAAATATGGCTCAAGCGTCCAATTTGGGATGTTTGGGATATTTTGAAAACTGCAAGGAGGGTTTAGGCAAAATATGATCCATCGCCGCTTTCAGTAATTGGCTTATTTCAGTATAAAAAGTCGTAATTTAAATCGGCGAATTCGTACAGAGAGCCAGAATTTGGCTCCAAACTATGACTCAAGCGTCGAGTTCGGATGTTTGGGATATTTTACAAACTGCAGGGATGGTTTGGCCAAAATGTGATCTATATCACGAGACACGATGAAGTAGTATCAAAATATAAGTAAATTCGAACATTTTACCTAAAATTACTCTACATGAAAAACGTGAAAAAGTCACTATAATACCAAATTCAACGATTTTTACATCAAATCAAAAAACGAGGTTGCGTATTATTTTGATCATTAAAAAGACATATGAAAACGTTGTTTCCAATTCAAATAATAAAATCAATGTGTTTTCTTTAGAATTACCTAAAATGTTCCTGAATTTTCGTGTACTCGTAAAACCGCTTTAATTCGGCTGAAATGTCGAAATATGCAATAACAACAGAAAATCTCTCCTAATCAATATCATACTCACTATTTTAAAACACTTTGATGTAACCGGACCGTATATATATGGCCAACTCGGCCAACGGGTTCCGCGCCCGCGCCGTAAATAGCCGGCCGAGCTAAAAAACAACATATAAAATCCAATTCTTATTCGATTGACTTGGGGTTAGTATGAAAATGTTTGCCATTAAATTTTCGTTTTCTCTAAAAGCACATGGGCCTGTTTGAGAAAACAGCATTGTATTGTAACTTAGAGGAGAGACTATTGAGTTGTTGACACAACGAGGTTAATCGCCCACTTCACACACTCTTGGTGTGGGGGTTTGGGCAATTTGTGACTCTTCGCCGCTCTCAGTAATTGGCATATTTTCGGTATAAAAAGACGTAATTTCAAACTTCGAATACGTGCACAGAGCCCGAGTTTGGCTCCAAAATATGACTCAAGCGTCGAATTTGGGATGTTTGTGATATTTTAAAAACTGCATGGGGGGAGGGGGGGTATCGGCAAAATGTGACCTATCGCAGCTCTCAGTAATTGACATATTTTCGGTATAAAAGTCGTAATTTCAAACTGCGAATACGTGCAGAACGCCACAATTTGGCTCCAAAATATGGCTCAGGGGTCGAATTTGGGATGTTTGGGATATTTTGAAAACTGCACGGGGGTTTGGGCAAATTGTGACCCATCGCCGCTCTCTGTAATTGGCATATTTTCGATATAAAAAGTCCTAATTTCAAACTGCGAATACTAGCAGAGTGCGAGAATTTGGCTCCAAAATATGACTCAAGCGTCGAATTTGGGATGTTTTGGATATTTTTAAAAATGCAAGGAGGGTTTAGGCTAAATGTGATCCATCGCTGCTTTCAGTAATTGGCATATTTTCGGTATAAAAATTCGTAATTTCATACTGCGAATACGTGCAAAAAGCCAGAATTTGGCTCCTAAATATAGTTCAAGCGTCAGAATTGGGACGTTTGGGATATTTTGAAAACTGCAGAGGGGGTTTGGGCAAAATGTGACCCATCGCCGCTCTTAGTAATTAGCATATTTTCAGTATAAAACGTCGTAATTTCAAACTGCGAATACGTGTAGAGAGCCAGAATTTGGCTCCTAAATATAGCTCCAGCGTCGGATATGGGATGTTTGGGATATTTTGAACACTGCAGGGAGGGTTTGGGCAAAATTTGATCCATTGCCGCTTTCAATAATTGGCATTTTTTCGGTATAAAATGTCGTAGTTTCAAACTGCGAATACATGCAGAGAGCCAGAATTTGGCTCGAAAATAAGGCTCAAGGGTCGAATTTGGGATGTTTGAGATATTTAAAAACTGAAGGAGGGGTTTGAACAAAAGGTGACCTATCGCCGGTCTCAGTAATTGACATATTTTCGGTATAAAAAGTCGTAATTTCAAACTGCGAATATGTGCAGAGAGCCAGAATTTGGCACCAAAATATGGCTCAAGCGTCCAATTTAGGATGTTTGGGATATTTTGATAACTGCAGGGAGAGTTTGGAGAAAATGTGATCCATCGCCGCTTTCAGCAATTGGCTTATTTTCAGTATAAAAGTCGTAATTTAAACCGGCGAATACGTACAGAGAGCCCAAATTTGGCTCCAAAATATAGCTTAAGCGTAGAGTTTGGGATGTTTGGGATATTTTGAAAACTGCAAGAAGGGTTTGGGCAAAATGTGATTCATCGCTGCTTTCAGTAATTGGCATTATTTCGGTATAAAATGTCGTAATTTCAAATTGCGAATACGTGCAGAAACCCAAAATTTGGCTCCATAATATGGCTCAAGGGTCGAATTTGGGATGTTTTGGATATTTTGCAAACTGCAGGGGGGGGGGGGTTTGAGCAAAATGTTGACCATCGCCGCTCTCAGTAATTGGCCTTTTTTCGGTATAAAAATTCGTAGTTTCAAACTGCGAATACATGCAGAGAGCCATAATTTGGCTCCAAAATGAGGCTCAAGGGTCGAATTTGGGATGTTTGAGATATTTTTAAAACTGCAGGGATGGTTTGGGCAAAATGTGATCTATCGCCGCTCTCAGTAATTGGCATATTTTCGAAAATTGATTGGAAAATATTGCCTAAATCGTTGATATTTGGTTTAAAATTCATAAAGGAAACAAGGATGAGAAACCACAAAATATTGCTAAATTCGATGATATTAAGTACAAAGCACAATGCATAAAAACTTGTTAAAAAACGCAATATTATGTGAAATTCTGAGATTTGTAGGCTATATTACATATCGCGAGACAAGATGAAGTAGTATCAAAATATAAGTAAATTCGAACATTTTTACCTAAAATTACTCCACATGAAAAACGTGAAAAAGTCACTATAATACCAAATTCGACGATTTTTACATCAAATCAAAAAACGAGGTTGCGTATTATTTTGATCATTATAAAGACATGAAAACGTTGTTTCCAATTCAAATGATAAAAATCAATGTGTTTTCATTAGAATTACCTAAAATGTTCCTGAATTTCCGTATATATTACTGTAGGAAGAGGTACTCGTAAAACCGCTTTAATCCGGCTGAAACGTAGAAATATGCAATAAAACAGAATTTCACTCCTAATCAATACCTAACTCACTATTTTAACGAGGTACAAATAGTTGGTTGAAAAACTTGTATTTAAGGTAAATTTGCAACTATTTACGTGTTTGAATCATATATATCGTAAATTTATTGAATTAATGGCAAAAAAAAAAGAAAATGATTGAAAACGCGGAAAAACGGCCAAATATTGTCAAAATCGTTGATGTATGGATGAAATTTTTTGAAAGAAACAACGATGAAAAACCTCAAAGTATTGGTAAATTCGATGATTTTATATTCAAAGCACAATGCAAGAAAACTTGCTTAAAAACGCAATATTATGTGAAACTCTGATATTTGTAGTCCAAATCACAAATAGAGAGACAAAATGAAGTAGTATCAAACTATCAATATATTCGAACATTTTTACCTATATTCACTCTACATGGAAACGTGAAGAAAGTCACTATAATACAAAATTTGAGGATTTTTACATCAAATCATAGAGCGAGGTTGCGAATTATTTTGATCATTAAAAAGGCATATGGAAACATTGTTTCCAATTCAAATGATAAAAATCAATGTGCTTTCTTTAGAATTACCTAAAATGTTCCGGAATTTCCGTTTATATTACCGAAAGAAGAGGTACTCGTAAAACTGCTTTAATCCGGCTGAAACGTCGAAATATACAATAAAAACAGAAAATATCTCCTAATCAATATCATACTCACTATTTTAACGAGGTACAAATAGTTGATTGAAAATCAAATATTTAAGGGTAATTTGCAATTCATTACGTGTTTGCATCATATTTATCGTAAATTTAATGAATTAATGACAATAAACCGAAAATGCTTGAAAACGGGGAAAAACGACCATATATGGCCTAAATCGTTGATATTTGGATGAAATTTCATAAAGGAAACAACGATGAAAAACCTCAAAATATTGCTAAATTCGATGATTTTATGTACAATGCACAATGCAAGAAAACTTGCTTAAAACGCAATATTATGTGAAACTCTGAGATTTGTAGGCCAAATAACATATAGTGGAACAACATGAAGTAGTACCAAAATATTAGTAAATTGGAACATTTTTACCTAAAATCACTCTACAAGCAAAACGTGAAAAAAGTCACTACAATACCAAATTCAAGGATTTTTACATAAATTCATAGAGGGAGGTTGCGTATTATTTTGATCATTAAAAAGGCATATGAAAACGTTGTTTCCAATTCAAATGATAAAAATCAATGTGTTTTCTTTAGAATTACCTAAAATGTTCCTGAATTTTCGTGTAAACGTAAAACCGCTTTAATTCGGCTGAAATGGCGAAATATGCAATAACAACAGAAAATCTCTCCTAATCAATATCATACTCACTATTTTAAAACACTTTGATGCAACCGGACCGTATATATATGGCCAACTCGGCCAACGGGTTCCGCGCCCGCGCCGTAAATAGCCGGCCGATCTAAAAAACAACATATAAAATCCAATTCTTATTCGATTGACTTTGGGTTAGTATGAAAATGTTTGCCATTAAATTTCCGTTTTTTCTAAAAGCACATGGGCCTGTTTGAGAAAACCGCATTGTATTGTAACTTAGAGGAGAGACTATTGAGTTGTTGACACAACGAGGGTAATCGCCCACTTCACACACTCTTGGTGTGGGAGGTTTGGGCAATTTGTGACTCTTCGCCGCTCTCAGTAATTGGCATATTTTCGGTATAAAATGACGTAATTTCAAACTGCGAATACGTGCAGAGAGCCCGACTTTGGCTCCAAAATATGACTGAAGCGTCGAATTTGGGATGTTTAGGATATTTTAAAAACTGCAGGGGGATATGGGCAAAATGTGACCTATCGCAGCTCTCATTAATTGACATATTTTCGGTAAAAAAAATCGTAATTTCAAACTGCGAATACGTGCAGAGAGCCAGAAATTTGCTTCAAAATATGGCTCAAGAGTCGAATTTGGGATGTTTGGGATATTTTAAAAACTGCAGGGGGGTTTGGGCAAAATGTGACCCATCGCCACTCACAGTAATTGGCAAATTTCGGTATAAAAGTCGTAGTTTCAAACTGCGAATACATGCAGAGAGCGAGAATTTGGCTCAAAAATATTGCTCAAGCGTCGAATTTGGGATGGTTGGGTTATTTTAAAAACTGCAGAGAGGGTTTGGGCAAAATGTGATCCATTGCCTATCTCAGTAATTTGCATATTTTCGGTATAAAATGTCGTAATTTCAAACTGCGAATACGTGCAGAGAGCCCGAATTTGGCTCCAAAATATGGCTCAAAGGTGAAATTTGAGATGTTTGGGATAATTTTTAAAACTGCAGGGGTTGTTTGGGCCAAATGTGACCCATCGCTGCTCTCAGAAATTTGCATTTTTTCGGTATATAAAGTCATAATTTCAAACTGCGAATACGTGCAGAGAGCCAGAATTTGGCTCCAAAAAATGGCTCAAGGGTCGAATTTGGGATGTTTGGGATATTTTGAAAACTGCAGGGGCTGTTTGGGCAAAATGTGACCCATCGCTGCTCAGAAATTGGCATTTATTCCCTATAAAAGTCGAAAGTTCAAACTGCGAATACGTTCAGAGAGCGAGAATTTGGCTCCAAAATAAGACTCAAGGGTCAAATTTAGGATGATTGGGATATTTTGAAAACTACAGGGGGGGATTAGGGCAAAATGTGACCCATCGCCTCTCTCAGTAATTGGCATATTTTCGGTATAAAAAGTCGTAATTTCAAACTGCGAATAGGTGCAGAGAGCGAGAATTTGGCTCCAAAATATTGCTCAAGCGTCGAGTTTGGGATGTTTGGGATATTTTGAAAACTGCAGGGGCTGCTTGGGCAAAATGTGATCCATCGCTGCTCTCAGTAATTGGCATTTTTTCGGTATAAAAATTCGAAATTTTAAACGGCGAATACGTGCAGAGAGCCAGAATTTGTCTCAGAAATATTGCTCAAGCGTCGAATTTGGGATTTTTGGGATATTTTGAAAACTGCAGAGAGGGTTTGGGCAAAATATTATCCATTGCCTGGTTGATACCTGGTTGATAGGGTATCCCAAAATATCCCAAACCTATCTCAGTAATTTGCATATTTTCGGTATAAAAAGTCGTTATTTCAAACTACGAATACGTGCAGAGAGCAAGAATTTGGCTCCAAAATATGGGTCAAGGGTGAAATTTGGGATGTTTGGGATAATTTTTTATAACTGCAGTGGCTGTTTGGGCAAAATGTGACCCATCGCTGCTCTCAGAAATTTGCATTTTTTCGGTATAAAAAGTCGTAATTTCACACTGCGAATACGTGCAGAGAGCAAGAATTTGGCTCCAAAATATGGCTCTAGCGTCGAATTTGGGATTTTGGGGATATTTTGAAAACTGCAGTGGGGTTTAGGCAAAATGTGACCCATCGCCGCTGTCAGTAATTGGCATATTTTCGGTATAAAAAGTCGTAATTTCAAACTGCGATTACGTGCAGAGAGCCAGAATTTGCCTCCAAGATATGGCTCAAGGGTCGAATTGTGGAACAAAAACGTGGAAAAACGGCAAAATATTGTCTAATTCGATTATGTTTTGTTTATATCACATAAAGGAAAAGGGGATGATAAAAGTCAAAATATTGCTAAATTCGATGATTTTTAGTACGAAACAAAATGCAAGAAAACTTGCTTAAAATGCAATATTATGCGAAATTCTGATATTTGAAGGCCAAATCACATATCGTGATACTACATGAAATATGAAATAGTATCGAAATATTGGTAAAAACGAATATATTTACGTAAAATCACACTACATGAAAAACGTGAAAAAAGTCACTATATTTCCAAATTTGAGGATTTTAGCTTCAAATCATAGAGCGAGGTTTCGTTTTATTTAGATCCAAGAAAAGACATATGACAATGTTGTTTTAATACAAATGATAAAAATCAATGTGTTTTCATTAAAATTAACTAAAATGTTCCTGATTTTCCGTTTATATTACCGATGGAAGATGTACACGTAAAACAGCTCTTATCCGACTGAAACGTCGATATATGCAATAAAAACAGAACTTTACCCCTTTTCAATATCTTACTCAGTATTTTAACGAGAAACAAATAGTTGATTGAAAATGAAGTATTTAATGTTAATTTCTTATCAATTATCTGTTCGCATCATTTTTATCGTATATATAATGAATTAATAACAATAAACTGAAAATTCTCAAAAACGTGGAAAAACGGCAAAATATTGCCTAATTCGATGATATTTTCTTTAAATCACATAAAGGAAAAGGGGATGATAAACGTCAAAATATTGACGTTTAAATTGCATGATTTTTAGTACAAAACAAAATGCAAGAAAACTTTCAACAAAATGGAAAATATGCGAAATTGTGAGATTTGAAGGCCAAATCACATATCGTGAGAAAACATGAAGTAGTATCGAAATATTGGTATAAACGAATATATTTACGTAAAATCACACGACATGAAAAACGTGAAAAAAGTCGCTATTTTACCAAATTTAAGGATTTTAACTTAAAATCATAAAGCGAGGTTTCGTAATATTTAGCTCCTAGAAAAGACATATGACAATGTTGTTTGCAATACAAATGATAAAAATCAATGTGTTTTCATTAAAATTAACTAAAATATTCCTGATTTTCCGTTTATATTACCGATGGAAGATGTATTACCGATCGAATTTGTGATGTTTGGGATATTTTGAAAACTGCAGGTTGGGGGGGGGGTTGGTCAAAATGTGACCCATCGCTGCTCTCAGAAATTTGCATATTTTCGGTATAAAAATTGTAATTCAAACGGAGAATACGTGAAGAGAGCCATAATTTGGCTCCAAAATATGGCTCACATTTCCAATTCCAAAAAAATGAAGGGTCACATTTTGCCCAAAACCCCCTGCAGTTTTCAAAATATCCCAAACATCCCAAATTCGACCCTCGAACTATATTTTGGAGCCAAACTCGGACTCTCTGCACGTATTCGCGGTTTGAAATTACGTCATTTTATACCGAAAATATGCCAATTACTGAGAGCGGCGAAGAGTCACAAATTGCCCAAACCCCCTACACCAAGAGTGTGTGAAGTGGGCGATTACCCTCGTTGTGTCAACAACTCAATAGTCTCTCCTCTAAGTTACAATACAATGCTGTTTTCTCAAACAGGCCCATGTGCCTTTTAGAGAAAACGGAAATTTAATGGCAAACATTTTCATACTAACCCCAAGTCAATCGAATAAGAATTGGGTTTTATATGTTGTTTTTTAGCTCGGCCGGCTATTTACGGCGCGGGCGCGGAACCCGTTGGCCGAGTTGGCCATATATATACGGTCCGGTTGCACCAAAGTGTTTTAAAATAGTGAGTATGATATTGATTAGGAGAGATTTTCTGTTGTTATTGCATATTTCGACATTTCAGCCGAATTAAAGCGGTTTTACGAGTACACGAAAATTCAGGAACATTTTAGGTAATTCTAAAGAAAACACATTGATTTTTATCATTTGAATTGGAAACAACGTTTTCATATGTCTTTTTAATGATCAAAATAATACGCAACCTCCCTCTATGAATTTATGTAAAAATCCTTGAATTTGGTATTTTAGTGACTTTTTTCACGTTTTTCATGTAGAGTGATTTTAGGTAAAAATGTTCCAATTTACTAATATTTTGGTACTACCTCATGTTGTCCCACTATATGTGATTAGGCCTACAAATCTCAGAATTTCACATAATATTGCGTTTTTAAGCAAGTTTTCTTGCATTGTGCTTTGTACATAAAATCATCGAATTTAGCAATATTTTGAGTTTTTTCATCGTTGTTTCCTTTATAAAATTTCATCAAAATATCAACGATTTAGGCAATATTTGGTCGTTTTTCCACGTTTTCAAGCATTTTCGGTTTATTGTTATTAATTCATTAAATTTGCGATAAACATGATGCAAACACGTAATGAATTGCAAATTACCCTTAAATATTTGATCTTCAGTCAACTATTTGTACCTCGTTAAAATAGTGAGTAAGATATTGATTAGGAGAGATTTTCTCTTTTTATTGTATATTTCGACGTTTCAGCCGGATTAAAGCGGTTTTACGAGTACCTCTTCTTTCCATAATATAAACGGAAATTCAGGAACATTTTAGGTAATTCTAAAGAAAGCACATTGATTTTTATCATTTGAATTGGAAACAATGTTTCCATATGCCTTTTTAATGATCTTCTTGAGGTTATCTTGAGATGATTTTGGGGCTTTAGTGTCCCCGCGGCCCGGTCCTCGACCAGGCCTCCACCCACAGGAAGCAGCCCGTGACAGCTGACTAACACCCAGGTACCTATTTACTGCTAGTTAACAGGGGCATAGGGTGAAAGAAACTCTGCCCATTGTTTCTCGCCGGCGCCTGGGATCGAACCCAGGACCACAGGATCACAAGTCCAGCGTGCTGTCCGCTCGGCCGACCGGCTCCAAAATAATTCGCAACCTCGCTCTATGATTTGATGTAAAAATCCTCAAATTTGGTATTATAGTGACTTTTTTCACGTTTCCATGTAGAGTGAATATAGGTAAAAATGTTCGAATTTATTAATAGTTTGATAATACTTCATTTTGTCCCACTATATGTGATTTTGCCTACAAATCTCAGAATTTCACATAATATTGCGTTTTTAAGCAAGTTTTCTTGCATTGTGCTTTGAATATAAAATCATCGAATTTACCAATACTTTGAGGTTTTTCATCGTTGTTTCCTTTATAATATTTCATCCAAATATCAACGATTTTGACAATATTTGGCCGTTTTTCCGCGTTTTCAATCATTTTCTTTTTTTTTGCTATTAATTCAATAAATTTACGATATATATGATTCAAACACGTAAATAGTTGCAAATTAACCTTAAATACAAGATTTTCAATCAACTATTTATACCTCGTTAAAATAGTGAGTTAGGTATTGATTAGGAGTGAAATTCTGTTTTATTGCATATTTCTACGTTTCAGCCGGATTAAAGCGGCTTTACGAGTACCTCTTCCTACAGTAATATATACGGAAATTCAGGAACATTTTAGGTAATTCTAATCAAAATACATTGATTTTTATCATTTGAATAGGAAACAACGTTTTCATATGTCTTTTTAATGATCAAAATAATACGCAACCTCGTTTTTTTATTTGATGTAAAAATTTTGCTCCAAAATATACCTCAAGGGTCGAATTTGGGATGTTTGGGATATTTTGAAAACTGCAGGGAGGGTTTGGGCAAAATGTGATCCATCGCCGCTCTCTTTAAATTGACATATTTTCAGTATAAAATGTCGTAATTTCAAACTGCGAATACTTGCAGAGATCGAGAATTTGGCTCCAAATTATGACTCAAGCATCGAATTTGGGATGTTTTGGATATTTTGAAAAATACAAGGAGGTTTTGGGCTAAATGTGATCCATCGCTGCTTTCAGTAATTGGCATATTTTCGGTATAAAAATCGTAATTTAATATTGCAAATACGTGCAAAAAGCCAGAATTTGGCTCCTAAATATAGCTCAAGCGTCAAAGTTGGGACGTTTGGGATATTTTGAAAACAGCAGAGTGGGTTCGGGCAAAATGTGACCCATCGCAGCTCTAAGTAATTAGCATACTTTCAGTATAAAACTTCGTAATTTCAAACTGCGAATACGTGCAGTGAGCCAGAATTTGGCTCCTAAATATAGCTCTAGCGTTGAATTTGGGATGTTTGGGATATTTTAAACACTACAGGGAGGGTTTGGGCAAAATTTGATCTATTGCCGCTTTCAATAATTGGCATTTTTTCGGTATAAAATGTCGTAATTTCAAACTGCGAATACATGCAGAGAGCCAGAATTTGGCTCCAAAATAAGGCTCAAGGGTCGAATTTGGGATGTTTGAGATATTTAAAAACTGCAGGAGGGGTTTGAACAAAAGGTGACCTATCGCTGGTCTCAGTAATTGACATATTTTCGGTATAAAAAGTCGTAATTTCAAACTGCGAATATGTGCAGAGAGCCAGAATTTGCAACAAAATATGGCTCAAGCGTCCAATTTAGGATGTTTGGGATATTTGGAAAACTGCAGGGAGAGTTTGGAGAAAATGTGATCCATCGCTGCTTTCAGCAATTGGCTTATTTTCAGTATAAAAAGTCGTAATTTAAACCGGCGAATACGTACAGAGAGCGCAAATTTGGCTCCAAAATATAGCTTAAGCGTCGGGTTTGGGATGTTTGGGATATTTTGAAAACTGCAGGGGGGGCTTGGGAAAAATGTGATCCATCGATGATCTCAGTATTTGGCATATTTTCGGTATAAAACGTCATAGTTTCAAACTGCGAATACGTGCAGAGAGCCAGAATTTGGCTCCAAAATAAGGCTCAAGGATCGAATTTGGGATGTTTGGATATTTTGAAAGGTGCACGGGGGTTTGGGCATAATGTGATCCATCGATGCTTTCAGTAATTGGCATATTTTCGGAATAAAAAGTCGTAATTTAAAACGGCGAATACGTGCAGAGAGCCAGAATTTGACTCCAAAAGATATCTCAAGCATCGAATTAGAGATGTTTGGGATATTTTGAAAACTGCAGGGAGGGTTTGGGCAAAGTGTGATCCATCGCCGCTTTCAGTAATTGGCATATTTTCGGTATAAAAGCTCGTAATTTCAAACTGCGAATACGTGCAGAGAGCTAGAAATTGGCTCCCAAATATGGCTCAAGCGTCGAATTTGGGATGTTTGGGATATTTTCAAAACTGCAGGGAGGGTTTGGACAAAATGTGATCCATAGCCGGTTTCAGTAATTGGCATATATTCGGCATAAAAAGTCGTAATTTCAAACTGCGAATATGTGCAGAGAGCTAGAATTTGGCTCCCAAATATGGCTCAAGCGTCGAATGTGGAATGTTTGGGATATTTTAAAAACTGCAGGGGCTATTTGGGCAAAATGTGACCAATCGCTGCTCTCAGAAATTTGCATTTTTTCGGTATAAAAAATCGAAATTTCGAACAGCGAATACGTGCAGAGAGCCAGAATTTGGCTCCAAAATATGGCTCAAGCGTCGAATTTGGGATGTTTGGGATATGTGGAAAACTGCAGGGAAGGTTTGGGCAAAATGTGATCCATCGCCGCTTTCAGTAATTGGCATATTTTCGGAATAAAAAGTCGTAATTTAAAACGGCGAATACGTGCAGAGAGCCAGAATTTGACTCCAAAAGATATCTCAAGCATCGAATTAGAGATGTTTGGGATATTTTTGAAAACTGCAGGGAGGGTTTGGGCAAAGTGTGATCCATCGCCGCCCTCTCAGTACAAAACAAATTTTCGGTATAAAATTCGTAATTTCAAACTGCGAATACGTGCAGAGAGCCAGAATTTGGCTCCAAAATATAGCTCAAGCGTTGAATTTGGGGTGTTTGGGATATTTTGAAAACTGCAGGGGGGGGGGGCCAAAATGTGACCCATCGCCTCTTTTCAGTAATTGGCATATTTTCGGTTATAAATGACGTAATTTCAAATTGCGAAAATGTGCAGAAAGCCAGAATTTTGCTCCAAAATACGGCTCAAGTGTCGAATTTGTTATATTTGGGATATTTTGAAAACTGCAGGGAGGGTCTTGGGCAAATTGTGATCCATCGCCGCTCTCAGTACTAAACATATTTTCGGTATAAAAAGTCGTAATTTCAAACTGCGAACTACGTGCAGAGAACCAGAATTTGGGTCCAAAATTTGGGTCAAGCGTTGAATTTTGGACGTTTGGGATATTTTGAAAACTGCAGGGAGGGTTTGGGCAAAATGTGATTCATCGCTGCTTTCAGTAATTGGCATATTTTCGGTATAATTCTTTGTAATTTCAAACTGCGAATACGTGCAGAAAGCCAGAATTTGGCTCAAAAAATTGGCTCAAGTGTCGAATTTGGGATGTTTGGGATATTTTGCAAACTGCAGGGGGGGGGGGGGGGGGTTTGGGCAAAATGTGACCCATCGCCGCTTTCAGTAATTGGCATATTTTCAGTATAAAAAGTCGTATTTTCAAACTGCGAATACGTGCAGAAAGCCAGAATTTGGCTCCAAAATATAGCTAAAGGGTCTAATTTAGGATGTTTGGGATATTTTGAAAACTTCAGAGGGGTTTGGGCAAAATGTGACCCATCGCCGCTCTCAGTAATTGGCATATTTTCGGTGTAAAAAGTCGTAATTACAAACTGCGAATGCGTGTACAGAGCCAGAATTTGGCTCCAAAATATTGTTCAATGGTCGAATTTGGGATGTTTGGGATATTTTGAAAACTGCAAGGAGGGTTTGGGCAAAATATGATCCATGCCCGCTTTCAGAAATTGGCATATTTTCGGTATAAAAAATCGTAATTTCAAACTGGGAATACGTGCAGAGAGCCAGAAGTTGACTCCAAAATATGGCTCAAATGACGAATTTGGGATGTTTGGGATATTTTGAAAACTGCAAGGGGGGGGGGGATTGGGCAAAATGTGACCAATCACCGCTCACAATAATTGGCATATTTTCGCTATAAAAATTCGTAATTTCAAACTGCGAATACGTGCAGAGAGCCAGAATTTGGCTCCAAAATATGGCTCAAGCGTCGAATTTTTGATGTTTTGGATATTTTAAAAACTGCAGAGAGGGTTTGGGCAAAATGTGATCCATCGCCGCTTTCAGAATTAAACATATTTTCGGTATAAAAAGTCGTAATTTCAAACTGCGTATACGTGCAGAGAACCAGAAATTGGCTCCAAAATATGGCTCAAGGGTCGAATTTGGGAAGTTTGGGATAGTTTGAAAAGTGCAGGGGGGTTTGGGCAACATGTGACCCACCGTCGATCTCAGTAATTGGCATATTCTCGGTATAAAATGACGTAATTTCAAACTGCGAATACGTGCTGAGAGCCCGAATTTGGCTCCAAAATATGGCTCAAGCGTCGAATTTGGGATGTTTTTTAAAACTGCAGGGAAGGGGGGCAAAATGTGACCCATCACCGCTTTCAGTAATTGGCATATTTTCGGAATAAAATGTCGTAATTTCAAACTGCGAAAATGTGCAGAGAGCCAGAATTTGGCTACAAAATATGGCTCAAGGGTCGAATTTGGAGTTAGAATTTGGCTCCAAAATATGGCTCAAGGGTCGAATTTGGGATGTTTGAGATATTTTGAAAACTGCAGGGAGGGTTTGGGCAAAATGTGATTCATCGCCGCTTTCAGTAATTGGCATATTTTCGGTATAATTCGTCGTAATTTCAAAATGCGAATACGTGCAGAAAGCCAGAATTTTGCTCCAAAATATGGCTCAAGCGTCGAATTTGGGATGTTTGGGATATTTTGAAAACTGCAGGGAGAGGTTGGGTCAAAATGTGATCCATCGTCGCTCTGAGTAATTGGCATATTTTCGGTACAAAAAGTCGTAATTTCAAACTGCGAATGCTTCCAGACGGCCAGAATTTGGCTCCAAAATACGGCTCAAGGGTCGAATTTGGGATGTTGGAGATATTTTGAAAACTGCAGGGAGGGATGGGGCAAAATGTGATTCATCGCCGCTTTCAGTAATTGGCATTATTTAGGTATAATTCGTCAAAATTTCATTCTGTGAATACGTGCAGAAAGCCAGAATTTGGCTAGAAAATATGGCTCAAGTGTCGAATTTGGGATATTTTGAAAACTGCAGGGAGGGTTTGGGCAAAATGTGATCCATCGCCGCTCTTAGTACTAAACTAAACTAAGTACTAAGTACTTAGTACTTAGTACTTAGTATTTTCGGTATAAAAAGTCGTAATTTTAAACTGCGTATACGTGCAGAGAACCAGAATTTGGGTCCAAAATTTGGCTCAAGCGTTGAATTCTGGGACGTTTGGGATATTTTGAAAACTGCAGGGAGGGTTTGGGCAAAATGTGATTCATCGCTGCTTTCAGTAATTGGCATATTTTCGGTATAATTCTTTGTAATTTCAAACTGCGAATACGTGCAGAAAGCCAGAATTTGGCTCGAAAAATTGTCTCAAGTGTCGAATTTGGGATCTTTGGGATATTTTGCAAACTGCAGGGGGGGCTTTGGGCAAAATGTGACCCATCGCCGCTCTCTGTAATTGGCATATTTTCAGTATAAAAAGTCGCATTTTCAAATTGCGAATACGTGCAGAAAGCCAGAATTTGGCTCCAAAATATAGTTCAAGGGTCTAATTTAGGATGTTCGGGATATTTTGAAAACTTCAGAGGGGTTTGGGCAAAATGTGACCCATCGCCGCTCTCAGTAATTGGCATATTTTCGGTGTAGAAAGTCGTAATTTCAAACTGCGAATTCGTGCAGAGAGCCAGAATTTGACTCCAAAATATGGCTCAGGATCGAATTTGGGATGTTTGGGATTTTTTGTAAAACTGCAGGGAGAGGTTGGGTCAAAATGTGATCCATCGTCGCTCTGAGTAATTGGCAAATTTTCGGTACAAAAATTCGTAATTTCAAACTGCGAATGCGTGCAGAGGGCCAGAATTTGGTTCCAAAATATGGTTCAAGGGTCGAATTTGAGATGTTTGGGATATTTGGAAACTGCAGGGGGGTTTGGGCAAAATGTAACCCATTGCATCTCTCAGTAAATGGCATTTTTTTGGGGGGTAGAAATAACCTAAGCTACTCTATCCCTTTGAGATGTATTTATTGCTTATCTCAATAAACATACTTGAATTGGCATTTTTTCGGTGTAAAAAGTCGTAATTTCAAACTGCAAATACGTGCAGAGGGCCAGAATTTACCTCCAAAATTTGGCTCAAGCGTTGAATTTGGGATGTTTGGGATATTTTGAAAACTGCAGTAAGGGTTTGGACAAAATGTGATCCATTGTTACTTTCATTAATTGGCACATTTTCAGTATAAAAAGTCGTAATTTCAAACTGCAAATACGTGCAGAGAGCCAGAATTTGGCTACAAAATATCGCTCAAGCGTCGAATTTGGGATGTTTGGGATGTTTTGAAAACTGCGGTGGGGGGGGGGGGGAGGCAAAATGTGACCCATCGCCCCTCTCAGTAATTGGCATATTTTCGGTATAAAAAGTCGTAATTTATATAGCGAATACGTGCAGAGAGCCAGAATTTGGCTCCAAAATAAGGCTCAAGCGTTGAATTTGGGATGTTTGGGATATTTTGAAAACTGCAGGGAGGGTTTGGGCAAAATGTGACCCATCGCTGCTCTCAGTAATTGGCATATTTTCGGTATAAAAAGTCGTAATTTCAAACTGCAAATACGTGCTGAGAGTCAGAATTTAGCTCCAAAATATTGCTCAAGTGTCGAATTTTGGAAGTTTGGGATATTTTGAAAATTGCAGGGAGGGGTTGGGGCAAAATGTGATCCATCGCCGCTTTCAGTAATTTGCATATTTTCGGTATAAAAAGTCGTAATTTCAAACTGCAAATACATGCAGAAAGCCATGATTTGGCTCCAAAATACAGCTCAAGGGTCTAATTTGGGATGTTTGGGATATTTTGAAAACTTCAGAGAGGTTTGGGCAAAATGTGACCGATCGCTGTTCTCATTAATTGGCATATTTTCGGTGTAAATAGTCGTAATTTCAAACTGCGAATACGTGCAGAAAGCCAGAATTTTCTCCAAAATATAGCTCAAACGTTGAATTCGGGATGTTTGGGATATTTTGAAAACTGCAGGGGGGGGGGGGGTTTGGGCAAAATGTGACTCATCGTTGCTCTCAATAATTGTCATATTTTCGGTATAAAAAGTCGTAATTTCACACTACTAACACGAATGCTTGATCTGATATTTACCCTAAATGAGTGGAATATTAGGGAAGTCAAGATGGAAGCACCCTTGGGAATGAGTGATCACAGTGTATTGAACTTTGAGTACCTGGTAGAGCTCGGAATTATCCCCCCCGAAAAAGAACTAGGAAACAAAAGGCTGGCATACCGAAAGGGAAATTATGAGGATATGAGAAGCTTCCTAAGGGAAATACCTTGGGACACAATCCTCAGAGCTAAGTCTGTACAAGATATGATGAACTATGTCACCCAAAAGTGTCAGGAGGCAGTAAGAAGATACATCCCGGCCCAAAAGGAAAATCCGAGAAACAAAAGAAGAATCCATGGTATAATAGGGCATGTATGGAAGCAAAGAAACTGAACAAAGGCACGGAGGAACTTCCGGAATAACAGAACACCAGAAAGCAGAGAGAGATACCAGAGAACCTGGAATGAGTATGTCAGGGTGAGAAGAGAAGCAGAGAAAAGTAATGAAAATGATATAGCAAATAAAGCCAAGGCCGAACCAAAGCTACTCCACAGTTACATCAGACGGAAAACAACAGTGAAAGAACAGGTATTAAAACTTCGAACAGGCGAGGACAGGTATACAGAGAATGACAGAGAGGTGTGTGATGAACTCAACAAGAGGTTCCAAGAGGTCTTCACAACAGAACAAGGTGAGGTCACTGTGCTAGGAGAAAGGGACGTAAACCAGGCGGCCTTGGAAGAGTTTGAAATTACGAGAGAGGAGGTCGAGAGACACCTGCTGGATCTGGATGTTAGAAAGGCTGTTGGTCCAGACGGGATCTCGCCATGGGTACTGAAAGAGTGTGCAGAGGCACTTTGCTTGCCACTCTCCATAGTGTATAGTAGGTCACTGGAGACGGGAGACCTACCAGAAATATGGAAGATGGCGAATGTGGTCCCAACATACAAAAAAGGCGACAGGCAAGAGGCACTGAACTACAGGCCAGTGTCCTTGACTTGTATACCATGCAAGGAGATGGAGAAGATCGTGAGAAAAAACCTGGTAGCACATCTGGAGAGAAGGGACTTCGTGACAAATCGACAACATGGGTTCAGGGAGAGTAAATCTTGCCTGACTGGCTTAATAGAATTCTATGACCAGGTGACACAGATTAAGCAAGAAAGAGAGGGCTGGGCGGACTGCATTTTCTTGGATTGTCGGAAAGC